>NW_026934619.1:0-5948 GCF_032062105.1 Saccostrea cuccullata | reverse complement strand
GAAAAATTATACTCACCTAGCTTTCTCCGATGCTTCAAGAATTTTATTAACGACTTCCGCATTTGTGGTCAGAAGCTCCACTAAAAATGATCACAAAAACAAGTTTTATAACAAATAATCTATAAAAAAATATGCATTCAGTCGATATCTCTTAAGCTCAGTATTTGAAACAATCATGATTGATGTAACAAAAATGATTTAAAAGAAATAAGAAATAGAATAACCCGTATCTTTTCTATTATTCAAACTCGCACTTACGCATGATATCAGATGGGTTGTAATGGTCAGGAAAGTTCAAGCCCAGTCCACCAAAATACTGGAGAGCTTTGTGAGCGTCGCCAAAGTACGCTGGCTAGAATGAATACAAACCTCTAAATAATTACTAGTTTGAGACTTTTTTCTTCAGCGAAGGCGAGATCAACTATCACTTGATTTCGGTGGTTTTCGAAACAAAACTTACAAAATTGTGTACGTCATTAGATAATACAAAGTAAATTTGTATATATTATTACACATAATTTTATTTGAACTCACTCGACCATTAACAAGCAACAGTAGGGACGAAAAAATGTGAAAAATGTGACTGGAGGGCTGATGAATAGTGGTCAGTATAATCTTGTTATACTGAGAAGCAAAATCCCATAATTCCTGCATTAACACATGCGCAGTGCTAGAATCAAGACCGGAAGTGGGTTCCTGGAAGGAAAAAAGCCACATACAGTCATGTTTTTTTCAGAGCATATCTTTAAGTAATATCTTGATGAAAAAATGAGCTATTTTCCTTTTCTTTATTTAAGCTACTGAATTTTTCTTCATTTTTATTCCCTAAAATACACATGTAAGTTCAGTAAGCATGGTTTGAGTCTAATTAGTCAAATAGATCATGTTCAGGCGTTTAGCAGCTGTTCACATTCAATCAAAAAACGAGACTGGAAGCAGACACACTCACGTCTATCAACATAATGTTAGGATCTGTAAGCAGTTCACATGCAATATTCGCACGCTTCTTCTCTCCTCCGCTTAGTCCGGGGTGCATGAAATCCCCAATCACTGAAATCAGACATGAAAAATCTCTATTGTGTAAAGGACACGACACTTGACACAAAAGGGCAAAAGGATCACTTCATTATAAATAGGGATTTGACCTATAGGACCGGGCTTGGTTTTTTTCTCTACAAAAACCTTGTCGATTTCCGTTCTGATTAATGACATTAGGCTAAAAACATCTAACAATTTGTTTTTCCTAAATCTTTATTTCAGTGAGTAGAGGTAGGAGGAACCCTTACATTGATTTTCTGAGTTAGTTATCTCCAAATGTAATAATTGATATTTTTCTTTACTTGCATTGTACATAATGGTAATGTTTACTGCCTCTGAAATTCTATTCTTTATGTCTAGGCTATTTTATCTATGAATATAATGAAACATGCCGTTAATGTGTGCAAATTATATAGGCCTAAATCAAATCCGAAGGAGTACAGTCACTGATATATGTACCCAAAATCAATGTTATTTTAAAAATTCTGAGGAATATATACAATTGAAATTCATCGCAACTCAATGCTGCCAAGAATACCTGTATTGAGTAACACAGAGTGAGTTATTTTTGTCCTCAGAGAAAGTGTGCTTATACTGAGGTTTGTTCCGCCTGACTGACAACTGTACATTGGATTTTTACGATTTGATATCTCTTGATAATGTTTCTTATATCAAGAATGGGCATGCATAAAGGATAGATAATTGAAAGAAAATAAATAAGTTTATAAAAAAAATATCAAAAATGTCTTTGAAAAGGCGAAAATTAAAAAAAAAATTAAAAGTGTGGTACCAGGTGGATTCGAACCCCCGACTTTAAAATGTTTGTTTAAACGGTATAAAAGTCAGCTCCTATATCAACTGAGCTAGTCTGACCATTAAGTATTTTTGGCATAAATTTGAAGCAGATTATCAAAATCAGGTTTCCTTATTTTTTGTAGGATTTTTGTGAATTTCGACCTTAGGGCAGGGCTGCCCCTAAAAAAATCCTATATCAAATTATTCTTTACATCCAAACCTATCAAAATATCACAATATTATTTAGGGGCAGGCCTGCCCTGAAGGACTTCTAGGCCAAAATTCCTGCAAAAATCAATGCTTTAACGGACAAAATGATGTTTCAGTCAACTTCAGAGGTTTATTGTAAAGTTGTAAATAATAAATTTTAGGTGTAAAGTACAAATTTGAAAAATTTAGATATATATACGTTAGAAAACAACAAATAAAGATTATTTTTTAAATGTCACTTTTTCCGGGAAATTGTTCTCTCCTATAGGTCAATTCTTTTGTCAAAGTGAATACATCCTTTGTCTTCAAAAGGAAATAAAACAAATAAATAAATCAATAAAATCTTAGTAAAGTAAAGATATTAAGGGGGTCATGTATATGAATATTAATTACAGGTAATAAGGTATAGTGAATTTAACGTTACATTTGAAAATCGATTCAATTTCTTAATAGAATGCTGTTCTCTTACCAGTGTCCAAACATTTACGTAGGTGGAGTGCATCTACAATTTCATCGATTCGCGCCATTTTCGCTGCTTTCGACACGCTATCCGGAAGTCGTATCATGGCGGTGAACTGGAATTTTGAAAATATTTTTAGGTGGAAAATAAGTTCAATGCATTAAATTCATTTGATTTTGAAGAAAAGAAATGTTAATAGAATTATTTTATGTTTCGTTAGAGAAAAAAAAAATCAGAAACAATTTTTTGTCGTTTTGCAGTCAGCAGTCCGCTTACGCCGCGGAGTTACAAGATGTATATATTTTTCTTCTATGTTGCTTTCGTTGATTGTAAATACGGGAAATCCCGTACATACAACCAACAAAAGCATTTATTGGTTTTTTTTATACATGTATACCGCTTACATAGAGAGTTTCCCTTAGCGTCAGTCTAGACAAAAATGTGTCACTCTGGAGAACATACGCCAATTTCCGCCGCTGGAGTTTTGTGAAGGGATTCCCATTCAGAGTTATCGTTCCTGATGTCAGTGTAAGATTTCCCGCCAAAACGTTAAGAAGAGAAGTTTTTCCCGACCCTGTAACGCAGCACAGTTAAGGTTACAAAAAGGAGGCGGAGCTTAATTTGTTCGGGAAAACTTGACTATGACATCATACACAATATACGTCATACAACATTTCTTTAAAATACCACAAAATGACTTTATCTGCTAATTTAACCAGCAAGAAATCATCAAACTACATAAAAACTTACTAAAGCGTGTTGTTTTGTCGTTAGTTAAATCCCACATAACAAGTTATAAACAAGTCACTGATCGCAATATACTTGTTAATATGACGTTATTCCTTACAATGTGACGTAGTTTGTATGCAGTGAGAGACAAATCAAGTAATATTTTCTTAGCAAAATATGTATTCTATAATTAAATGAAATATTATTTACAGATATTCTATGGGCCAATAACTTGAATTTAATGTCTTCTTCACTATTTTATTAATATGTTTTCTGTACATTACGTATTTAATTTACACTGCCGTATATTTGTATGCAAGTGCATCGGAGGGTAATGTGGGGGGGTCTTAATAAATCGATCTAGTGCAAGGGCATACACTCTATGGATCAAAGTAAGCTTTTACATTTCAACTATAAAACTATTAAGGTATCTGAAAAGTGCTGCGATCCTGATGAAATCTTAAAAACAATTTAATTAATATCAATATTTCATGCCGCTGACCAGCAAAAAATATAGCATTCGGTCAAACAATTATAATTTTAACACTGAAATTGCAGAATTTAGACAGGATCGCAGCACTTTTTAGAAACTACAATGCGTGCTGAAAATATTTATATACTAAACTTGGAAATTTAACTTGGTTATGCCCTTGCACTAGTGATATTTATATGTAACATCAATACTTCAAGTCAATGTGCGAAAATCGCGTGACTGCCGCATCACGTGACTAGTCTAAATATCAAATATAATCGTCCTCGATATGTAATTATTAATCATAATTACAATTATCCTATATAAATAATGTACTAAAAATAATCGCCATCCCGATTACGAATACATTTTTAAATACAAAATTTAGTCGATATTTCCATTGCGCACCTTAACTGTACTGCGAATATAAATTCTAATTTGACAAGTTATATGTTTACTTCATTGCTTTTGAACCATTTTCCGTTTAATGAAACCAACTTTTAAAGTAAAATTTATTCAGGCCATTTTATCTACAGTTAAGCTAATGACAAATGACGTTCATCAGTAAGTTTGTTATTTCGCATGTTTGATTTTGTGTAAATTTTAATTCTACTACTAATGTATTAATCTTTTGATCATTTCTTAATTTTACCTCTTAACTTATTCCGAGGTCAAAGTTGGAACAAACTTAAATCAAAAACACGTTACTAACAGGTAATAAATACTTGAAACAGTACGGTCTTCCTTTTAAAGCCAGGAAAACTTTAATATTGTTTTCACTTTATAGATTTAGAACAAGAAGACAGTATGTCTTACGAAATAATCCAGAATTCAATGTCTTTACCTGTTGGGCCCATGATGGCCAACATCTGTCCACTTTTAGCTTTTCCATTTATGTTTGTTAAAATCGTTTTTTCTTTCAAGGTCAAGCAGATGTCTGTGAAGGTTAAAATGGCGTCCTTAGATCTTGTCTTCATGCTGTTTGGACAGAAAAAAATAAGTACAAGCAACATCCCAAAAAAATCTCAATGATATGGGCATCTGGGCAGAGAATGATTGCAATTTCCAAGTTCTGAACTTTCTATTCAGCAAGATACATAATACTATCCAAGAGATTAGATGCTGATTTTTTTTTCAAACAGATTGCATTGCACAGGATCACTCGAAAATAATCAAATGCAATACGTTGATGATCAAACTTACATATTAAACAGGCGCGTAGCATCGTTTTTGGAAGTGGGGGGGCCAACCTGAGCAAAAATTTTTTTACTTACCTGAAAAAGTTGACAAGCAAAAAAAACGAAAAATTAGGAGTTGCCCGAAGTCGAAAATCCTATTTCGTGGGGGGGGGGGGGGGGGGGGGGGGGGTAGTGGCTAACTTTTTTCAAGACCAACCATCTTTCATTTCAAACTTTTGGGGTACATTTTCCTTATAACACTACCCTTTGCTGAAATGTGGGGGGGGGGGGCAACCTTCCCTTCAGTAAACATTTTCTATAGTAAAGATAATGTCGGGGAGAAAAAGTGGGGGGGGCCTGCCCCCCCTTGCCCCCCCTGATACTACGCCCCTGTTAAAACTACAAAACTAAGCATTAATAATACGCTGCATCTGAAAATTACAATGGAATCCGATATTGTTAAATAAAATAACAGCAGCTTTCAAACGTTTACATGTACCCGTTTCTCCGATTTAAAATAAATAATCCTTAGTCATATCACGTCCTACAATGTCCAGTTTCTAGTTCAAATGGGACATTTAATGAAATTGCATATATAGGTTAAGTGTGCTCTATTTAAATTAAATGTTTTTGCTCAAGACATTAATGGGTAAAATACGTACTTGCATGCTTCAAAACGTGTTATGATCCACTAACTTTCCCGATAATCATCGAAGGATATGCATCTCCAAAAATATTTTTAACTGTTTGGGAATATGATCCTGTTTGTTCATGTGTAAAGTTTCTTTTTTCATTTGAAAGCATTATAACTTATTCCACGTGCTTGACCACGTGTAATGCTACTGGCCACGTGTTTACCCGATTTAAAAAATGCCGGTATGTATAATGATTTCGTAATGGTTCATTCGTCGGATTAAGAGTTTTCTCATTTAATTACAGGTATTTATCCCCCTCGGTCAATGTTTTCTTTTCTCCACGAGACATTTGTTAGATGCACAGCAAGCATGTTTACCTTTATGTAATATTAAAACATTAATCCCATAAGACGATCTTTTGTGCCATCGTT
>NW_026934618.1:0-5981 GCF_032062105.1 Saccostrea cuccullata | reverse complement strand
CCAATCGTATCTGGAACCTGAACCACTTTTTTTAAAACAAAAATTTCGTATATGAATAACATTCATAGTCGTAAGACTAAAAATTTCTTAAATTAAAAAAACTATTTAAATAATATAAAGCTAGGACGTAAGTGTTATTCATAATTAATTTTTTGGGATTAATATTTAGATCAACATGTATCTTATGGAACCCTCACTGCCTTATAGCAGAACATTGGTTTCTTTGCGTCAACCTTTCATTACATTATGTCAACTCTTTCTACATTTACTCACACTGCTATTGCATTGTGTCAACTTTCCTTTTACATTAGGTCAACTCTTTATGACATTACCCACACTACTATTGCATTGTCTCAACTTTCCATTACATTATGTCAATTTTTATGCATTAACCCACACTCTATTTCATTGGCTCAACCTTCCATTACATTATGTCAACTCTTTATGACATTAACCCACAGACTATTGTATTTTTAAACCCTTTCCATTACATTATGTCATCTCTTTGTGACATTTATTAACACAACTATTGATTTCTCAACTTTTTTACATTAGGTCAACTCTTTATGACATTTACACACACTACTATTACATAGCGACAACTTTCTTTTACATTATGTTAACTTTTTTATGACATTTACTAACACTTCAATTATATTGCGTCAATTTTTATTGCATTATATCAGCTTTTGTGACATTATGTAAAAAGATTTTTACTTTTAAGATACATTTATATAATTTCAACTCAGTATTACATTATGTGCATGCTCTACATTTGGTCTAAGTAGTTCATTACCTATTTGAATTTATTTTAATTTGATATCGAGTCGCTATAATACGATGTCAGAATTTCATTACATGATGTCAAAAAATTGTCACATGTGGTCTATTCTTTTACTACATTATGTCATCAATATGCTACATGACGACGGGAATCAATTTCATGATGTGAATTTCCCCTTCCCTTTTGACAAATCGTTATTAAGTTATGTCATTGTGTCTTTACATTGTGTCAAAAATGCTCAGCCTCTTGTCAGCATACATGTATCTTAGGCTATTTCATATTGATCAGATGTGGAAAGCTCATGTTATACTGTGCCACCTTCTACATTATGTCGATTCACCATTACGTTATGCGAACACGGGTATCCTCGGGCTTTATATGAGCATAACGTATTTTCCGCTTCCCGGGCACTAAAAATGGCGGGAGAGAAAACAGTCGTAGAAGAAATTCTCGGCGATTTGGGAATGGCATATTTAAATGAAAACGTAAAGCGACAAATATTGACAGTCTTGAAATGTGCAGCGCAAGGCCTTCACACTGCGACTGTGAATTAAAGTCAGGTCGAATTTCAATGGTGTTTACTTTAATCTGATTAAATAAATCAAATACATGTGTATTACGAGTCAGCAGCATTTTTTTTAATTTTCATTTTGAAATTTTTTTATGAAGTCTTAAACTTCTTATCTTGTTAAAAATTGTCATATTTTTTTTTTTTTATAGTCTCTACCTCTCTTTTTTTTTTTTTACAAAGTGTTAACACACCGTATAAAAAACATGCATGGTGGGTTGGAGGTTAAGGGAATCCGTCCTTCCATCTTTAGTGACCAAAATATACATAAAATTAATAAATTAATTGGTTTTACTTTGTAGGACATTGCATAAATAAGCTGAATTAAGTTGAAAATTTTTTTTCCATACAACTATAAAGCCTAAAACTTCTTCCCCCCCCCCCCCCCCTTACCTTGGTCTCTAACCATATACCGTCCCCCTTCCTTGTTCAAGATTCCTATATCCGCGACTGATATGTGCCCATGCATGCTTGCTAAGGCATATTCAACTGATTTAGACTGATATATAGATTTTTGTAATAGAATTCTGGCACTGGAATGGTTGAAAAATTTACTAATTCCAGTGACGTAGCATCTTCTTTGAAAGGGGGGGGGGGGCGCCGAAAAAAAAAAATTTTACACGAAAAAAAAAAAAAAGTCCTAATTTTTTTTAAATTTACTACATTTCCCGTAGTGGACTATACTTCAAGAAAAAGTGGAGATGGGGCTGTGCTTTCCATGAACATTACATTTTCTATAGTAAAGTTATATATGGGGAAAAAGGGGGGGGGGGTGATATTATGTGCCGAAATTGTCCTAATCAATGAGGAGTAACCCCCCCCCCTCTTATCAGTCATTAAAACACGGTCGTCAACATTCGTTATAAACCAGATATACAGCTTTGAAATAATGAAAAAGTATTTTTACATCAGGTAACAACTTTTTGGGAAACAACATGATAAAGAGTTAACACAATATAAAGATATTTTTAAATCACATAAGAAAGAGTTGACATAACGTTATAATATATCCACATCACGGAATTAGTTTTGACATAATGTAATAAAGTGTTGATATAATATAAAGATATGTTCACATTATTTTATACACTTTTTACACCACGTAATAAAGCACTGACATAAAGAAGGTTCACCTCACATCATGATGCTCCCGACTAAAATAAATCCATATCACGTAATAATGTTTTGATATAATAGAAATATACACCCTCAAAAAACAAATCAGCTTTTCATTTACGCGTAATGATAAATATGAATCGCAAAATACAATTTGCTTGACGAATGCAATTTTGACCTTGCATATTGATAAAATGAAATAATGCAAAGAAACATTCATTTCACGTAATAAAGTTTTCACACAATATAAACCCATAATCACTTCACAAAATGGATTTTTTACTTCAAGTTATGAAGTGCTGACATAATAAAAGAATGTATTTACTTCATGTAATGCAGCATTGACATGATGTTAAGATATTTTCACATTATCTCATAAAAAATGACATAATGTAAAGATATGTTCACATCACGTAATGATAAATTGACACAATAAATGCAAAGTTGTATGCTATAAGGCAGTGATGGCGTTCCATATATCTAATGATATTTATTCTTAACTTTAAAAGTTGTGCAATTAAGGACAGATGATACAAACAAATTTTTTCTTTGAAAAAGATTTCATATCATGTCATAAGTTTAGAAATGTGGATGGTTCTTTGAATTTTTTTCTCCTAAGAACTGGAATATGAAAAAGACTTGGAAAATATTAGTAATATTTCAATGAAAAAACAAATATAGACAAATCACATTCAGTAAAGGTTTACAGGTGAAAACAAATTTCAGAATATGTTATCTTGGCTCTAAAAGTGTAAAATAAACTTTAGAAAAATATACCAAGCCAGGTGAATTTTAACAAGGAGATCAAAATGACAAAAAATCAGCAACATTACATAGGCTGATTTTTACCATATAGCTTCTCCTAAAAAAACTCACCTGGCTTGGTATATTTTTGAGGTTTATATTACACTTTTAGCGCCAAGATAACATATTCTGAAATTTATTTTCACCTGTAAACCTTTACTGAATGTATTTTGTCTATATTGGTTTTTTATTGAAATATTACTAAAATTTTCCAAGTCTATTTTATTTCCCAGTTCTTCGGAGAAAAAATTCTAAGAACCATCTACTTTTCTAAACTTGTGACATGATATTTAATATTTTTCAAAAAAAAAAATTGTTTGTATCATCTGTCTTTAACTCCAGAGGGTTGTAGACCAATGTAAAATCAATACATATACATACATGGTTAGTTTTCCTAATTTGGTCAAGTGTATCCCTATTCTTTTAAGTTTTAAGTACATTTAATTTTTGCGAAGCATTTTTACAAATGTTTGATATATTATAGCACAACTTAATCTCAAAATCTATAGTAACACCTAGTTTGTTTTACTTCGTTTTCCGGATAAATCAAATTACCATCAATTTTAAAACAAAAGTTTTCCTGTTAGGTTTTCTTTCCGAGACAATTAGCTTGAAATTTATTGGGATTTACTTGAATTTGATTATCTCCAAACCACTTAATTAAGGTTGAACAATTTGATTCTAAAGTATTTTTAGTAATGTAATCTGTTTTAAGAAGAGTTAAAGGATAGTAAAATGTTGAATACTAGATGCATGCATGTCCTTATCGATTTCTGATGCCTTTGTCTAAGGATATCTAAGCTAATTACAATATCAAACAATGCCCAGCTTGATATTTCCTTTTGAAAAGAAAGAAAATAGGGTTTTTGAAACGAATTCACCTCGTGCATGGTTCATTAGAATTTTTTTTAATTATCCTAATTATTTATAATGAATATGAATATTATTTTTGCTTTTTCGTTATTGTTTGCCACATCAAATGAAAATTGTTCATACAAATGGTATGTAAATTTATTACATATATGTACAGGCAGAATCATGTACATTGTCATTTATGTTTGGCCAAATTAGCTCAAATGTTGTTTGTTAAGTTGATATTAAGGTACACTCGGTATATTACCATGCATATGATACTGTATAAATAACAAACAAATAACTAACAATGGCAATAAAGATTAAAGATTTAAAGATTTAATTCATTTCCCGGATACAACATTTGAA
Source organism: Saccostrea cuccullata (assembly GCF_032062105.1). NCBI lineage: Eukaryota > Metazoa > Mollusca > Bivalvia > Ostreida > Ostreidae > Saccostrea > Saccostrea cuccullata. Next base: position 1,488 of record NW_026934618.1, on the reverse strand, counting down.
GTAAATAAGATGAACTTACACAAGTACCTGGAGACGACTTTTACTCTAAGACAAATGGTCTACTTGATACAATTGTACGCTTCAAAGGCAAACGTATTACCTAGGTACATAATCAAAATAATATCTTAAAGTGGTAGATATGTAAATTAAGCTTTCTTTAATTCATTTTTTTAAATACATCTGATCTACTAAATTATTTTCTTTATTTAATTCTTGATATCTATTTTTTTAAAGAGCATTTTCTCTGAAACGAAAAACCTTGATACAAATTATCTGCATTCTAACTTTTTCCTATTTACACAAGCTTTCTACATATTAATAGTATAATAATGGTAAAAAATAAATTTAGAAGATAATAGAAATGAACATAATATTATTGTCTCTTCAACGATTTCCTCTTTAAACTCCTATATGTCATCAAGTGGAAAGAGTGTCTGCTCATGAGTCTTGAGTCAAAAGTAAGGAGATGATCCTCACGTCGCAGGTTCGAATCCCGGAGCGGGACGCGGAGACCCTGTGTTTTTGAATAAAAAAAAATCTTAAAAGGTACGTTAAACAGCAGACAACAAATCCTATAAGTCAATTTTTCATCTTATACGAATTATGGGGATGATGAGAACATCAATTTTTTTATTTCACAAATTAAAAGATCACTCACTCTCAAATGGCCCTGAGTGCCGAGTAAAGGTCAAAATTTGAAGCCAATAGCCCATTAACTGCTGATTTATATAGTGTGAGACATAAAATATCGAATGCGACGTAAAACAACATACAACCAATCAATCAATGCACTTCAATAGAACAGACAGTTTACACGTTGAATTAAGATTTTACTGTACACGTATGTACAAAGGGACATATATAATGAGAACCCAAAGAAATAAAAATAATAAAAGCAAAATAATTTATTGATGAAAGAAATTAAAGCATAAATGGTAATAAAAACAAAGCATGAACAAACATAATTTCAAGCGCAAATCATTAGAATGGAATTTAACTTGTTAGCAATTGTTATATTAATCGAAGATGGAAAATGTCTCTCCACAAAAATACATTTATAGATTTTGTAATAAATGCATAAAATAATTGCTCTCTGATTTTCAAAAAAAAAACATAATTTGCGGGTGAATTCAAAGCTATCATAACATTAGGGATTCAGACAAATAAAAAAAAATATTGATTAAGAACAGAAAAACAAGGCATTATGGATACGCACAAAAAAAAACAGCGATAATTGAGAAAAGATATATATATATATATATATATATATATATATATATATATATATATATATATATATATATATATATATATATATATTAAAAATATTATGCAAGACGTAGCATGGCACAATTTATTGAACTTATTAAATGTTATTCCGATTCAGAAAATATACTTTACAAAAACTTGGGAAATTTGATTAATTTTTAAAAAAAAATTTCACCCAAAACCTTAAATTTTTTACCCAAAAATTTTTTTTTTTTTTTT
>NW_026934617.1:0-6007 GCF_032062105.1 Saccostrea cuccullata | reverse complement strand
AAAAAAGGATATTTACCTAACTGGACCACAAAATTTTTACCATTCTAAAGACCCCCCGGTGGTTCCTTAGGTTATCAGTACAGGATTACAACAAAGAGGAATTGGGGGGGATTTTAGAAAAAAATTAAACGATTTAAAAAACACACTGTACGAAGTGGGGGAAATCTTGGGGTATAAAAAGCGACGAGTGGGAAAAAAATTTTAAAAAGAAGTCAAAGTCGGGTGGAAAGGATATCCCCCTGTTTCCTTCATGGATTCCTCAAACGGATCTCATCCATAACCCTCATTGGAAATTTTTGGAGGAATTTCCTCAGAGAAATTGTGTATTTTGCACAATTATTCATTTATTTCCCTATCATACCAGTGTGGTCATGTTGCTTTGCACGATCCTAATCGAGAATATTGGATGGTCTGTGGCGTTTTGGTGGTTCTCATGCCAGCCTACCATGATGATCAAACCCCTCATCAAAAGACAATTCACGAAGTTAGTGTCTATATAAAAAAACCCCCAAACCCAAGGGGGGTCTTTCCGATCTGAGTGAGGGACAGAGCACACACCAAGGAATTTCTAAGCTCAAGTATGTTGGAAAAGAAGAACCTAAGGGACTATTTTAAAGGGAGAATGGATAAAAACAAAGAGAAATGTATTCAAGATTTCTTTGATAAAATCCGGACAACAGGTTAATAAATCTACCTGTATAAGAGAATGAAATTACGGCCCGCAAAGGAAAAAATACGGTCTTATTAGGACCCAATCACCTGACTATGGAGAATTCAAATGGAAAGTCAAATACGTCTTGGCTCACCGAAGACGGGACCCGAGAAACTTGGATTCATGGGAAATGGATAAAAAGCCAGAGATTTATGCAAGACTATCTGAAAGAAGTTATCCAAAAAGGATATGATATCATGGACTGTGCTTTTGAAACAGACTATTTGTACATAGGAGACCCTTTCCCATACAAAAAGAACTGAACAAAAGTTTTGAATGTTTGTTTTTTTTTGTTTTTTTGTTGTTGTTATAAATGAAATAGAGAAAACCAAAATTCTAGTGTTTTAGTTATTTCCCTATAAAACTTAACTAGGCTTATATATACTAGGTTTGTGATGATGACTAACAATCAAGATTGAATCGCTGCCAAGTATACGTATTACCTGTGTAGTCAGCATAAAAAAACGTCCCAAAGTGTAAAGGCAAAACGTAAGTCCAACTTATTTTTGCACATACCTTTCAAAAAACACACTAAGGTATATAAAGCGGGGTTTGGACCCTGCGCTCATACCCCATCATGATTTTAGTGGAGAATGATATAGTTTTAAAAAAAACCCCCCCTTTTGTCAAAATTTTTCGAAAATGACTTTTTTCTTAAAAAAGATTTAAACCTTTGGTGAATATAACCTGTAAATATTACAGGTGTATCTTGCTCCGTTACGGATTTACAGGTATTCAAAGTATGCATCATTTATACAGCTGACGTCAAATTTTATTTTTCTATTGTAGCGACGTCGACGTTTTAGCGACGTAATAAAAACATGAATTACTTATACGCAATAACTTGGTATTGTATTGCCGTTCTGATTAATATATATATGCTTAATTTGTTGTAAAACATATTTTTTCTTTTTTATGAAAAAGTTCAGTTCATTCTTTTCTGATATTTCTGATATATGTCAGTGGAGTTCAAATAGTCCTATGATTCGCTTACGTAGAGAAAACATCACAAATAATTGATAGGTTTTTTTATAAAGCAAAATTCACTTTCAATTTTACCCTTAATTCGCCCAAATCTTTCAAAACCAACAACAACAAAAAATATTTTAGTTCCATCAATTTATTTTTGATAATTGATTTTATTGTTCAACCTTTGCCTTCAAATCACTGACCAAGAGACAGCATTAAGGGGCAGGGGCTTGCGCTTTTTTGATGAACATGACATAAGGATTTTGTAAAGATTATATATTCTAAATGATGAGTACCATTTATCCTTTTTTTCTAAATGCTCAACTACATATGCATTTTCTTTGCTTAATTATGTCCTCATTTGTTAAAAAATATTAGAAGGAAAGGGAGAGAACTGCAATAAAGAATAAAAATTTTAGGTACTAATATAAAGTCAATTTAGACTAGTATTTCATTTAAAATTTATTTTATGAATAGTAAAAGTCTACTTTTAGATTTAAACTTGAAATAACTAATAAAAAAATGACCTAAAAAACTGAGAAAATGGGCAGGGATTAGATTCACTTTTTTTAGAAAATTGTATATTTTCTACAGTACAATCACGTACATGTACATGTAATTAATATATAGAAGATGGCCAAACATAAAGCCCCATCTATATCTAACAACAAAATTATGAGAGTCGATCCTCTTGTGCTTTACGGATAGATCTATGATAGTGAAAGTTAGACTTATACTTTCTCAATATTTAAGTCAAAGTTTAAAAAAAAATTACATGTCACATTTAAAAAAAAAAAAGGTTGTTATAAGGCAAGTTTCACAGGTCAACACTTATATCATAATTATCATGAAGGTCCTCTGAAAATGTACAAGTTAGATAAAAAAGCAAAAAAAAAAAAAAAAAAAAAAAAAAATTAAGAAAAGGTGTAAGTCAGGGGCCTATTCAGAGCAGCTTTTAAAGTCCTCTAACACAAATGTACAATATTTAATTACCGTCTTCATAGAAAAAGAACACATAAAGAAATTTTATAGAAAAAAGAACATGTTTTACGTGCGAAATCTGCACATAGGACTGTCTTTCGAATATATGCTTCTCATATATTAGTAAAATATATTCTATCCCAGTCTACCCAACATTTTACACACATAAAAAGAAGCTCCATTGTGTGCAGAAGGGGGGAGGAATGCTGGCAATTCTCTGTCACTTCATTAACATTCGAACATGTGACCATCCTTACCAACTTACAAGGAGACAAGGAGTCCATGTGTTCTGAAAGTGGGGGGGGGGGTGTGTGGAGTTGAGTAGGTTACTTTAGTGTTAGTCTTCTAGTTAAATTTACATGGAAACCGGTCCTTCGGATGAGTCTGTATAAACCGCAGTCCCGTTTCGCAGTGAGTACTGGCACGAAAAAATACTGCAGTGCTCAAAGTCCCTGAGTGCCCGTTATAAGACAATATTTGCAGCTCCCCACCGGCAAGTGGTTGCGTCTCCATATGAGTTAAAATTCTCGAATACTGGACGTTTAACAACATACAAACAATCAATCTATTGAAATCTAAACATTGAGAAAGGGTCATCACCTGAAGTTTTGCAAGTTATCGAGAACCTTTGCTTATACAAGATATTTCCCAAGTTATTGTACAACCTTTTTCATACAAAATATATCCGACTTTTGTTTGACACCTGTAGCGGAAAGTATATAGGGAACATATACTGCCTCGCTAGTGAGCTAGCTTTTCTAGTGATGCTGTAGAGTTTCTCTCTATTTCAGGCAAGTTAAGCAACGGCGAGCCTGTTTAACCATTGAATGGGTGACTGCTCAAAAGCATGGAAAGCCATGGAAGTAATGAAGATATATCTAAATGACATGCAAAAATTTAGGAGCTTTTCAGACAAACAAATTTATGTATACTTTGTGGTGTCAACATCTTCATTTAATGATTTGTTTGTATTTTTCATTAAGCATTTAAAAACTGAAATTCTGTATCATTGCAAACGTTGTTTAAGGATAATTATTTGAACAACAAATTAAAAATTGCATTTTTTTTCAATGATTTCCATCATTTTATTGTCTACTGATAAAATCTCAATATATTGATAAAATAAAACTCACTATTATTTCTCATTTAATTTTTTTCACATTTGCATCTACAATGTTAAAGAGTTGTCTTGGTACAGGTCCACTAAAAATGATAACACTTAAATATTTTTCTATATATGCTTATACGTTTAAAAAAAAACATGTCAGAACGTTTTTCAAATCATTTGACAAAAGTGTTAATAGCATGATAAGTACCTCGAGATCTCCGATTTCCAAGATCTAGCATTGTGGAAAAAAATAAGGTTAATTTCACCTGCATGTTATCTTCCGGGGCTAAATTATGAACATTTACTTCTTACTACGTTAGACGAAAAGTAGATCGGAAAATCCAAACTGGAATAAAATATTTTTGAAATGTATTTTTTTTTTTGCACTCGATTTACACTCAGGTGAACAAATATTGTGCTTACAATCATGCACGTAAAAAACAAATCCGGGGTTGCAGACCTTTAAATGTAGCTTTGTTAGCTGAACTAGTGTCACTTTTGTTCCTAGAGGTTCTGGGTCTACAATAAATGAAAAAATACTCCGGATTTAGATCTCGAATATTGCGGTATGATTTTGGTATGATTTTCTGTCATTCAGTTTTAATTGGTGTTAATTTCTATGCAGTTTTCTTGACATGTGATTAAGTCCAATTAATTTTGCCAAGATTTTCGGATTAAAAAACACATTTCAGCGCTTTCTCCCTTCCTTCCTTTTTAAAAATATTTTTACACTCAATATCATCATTGCAATGTAATTATTATGTTCCCCAAACGGAGTTTGGGAACATATTGTTTTTACTCAGTTTTTGATCATTATTATTACATCCCATCAATGGGTAATTAGCTATTCAATATATGAAATTTTACTAATGTGGATCAAGCAAAGTGCCACGTATTATTATTAGGCTGTTCAAAATTAATTCTACGTTTAACGTCACCTCCAAAGTTCAAAACCTATTAGGGAGGGAGGAAAAAAATAAACAAACAAAATTTTCAAACAATTGTAAATTTATTCAAATTAACCTATTCACTACATTAAAACATTACAATTAAGTAATAAGAGCATTTAATTGATATGACACTTAAGATTAATTTCCCTAGCAGAGTTTTTCCTTAGTATGTAAATCAGTTTGAGTCCTATTGTTATCAAAATATGTAGTCTAAGACTGAATGTGCAGGAAAGTGGCTTGTAACTAGGCCTCAGTTGTCCTTTGGATTCATATTGCCACACATCCATGATATCCTGGAGGCAAATGCCCTTTTTGTGGGAATAGTTGATCAATATCTACAATTAAAATTATTGATGACAATATTTAAAACTGATAATGTTGAAATTCTCAAAATTTAATTATGTCGTATTTTTTCTTAGTACTAGATCTTCTAGCATTAAGTTTTGAAAGTGTGAATACTAATATTTTGGGCCGACTGATAGCTGTTAGATTATCTTTAATACCTTGAATTCCACACTAAAAACAGGGTCTTTACGTCTTGGAATACCCCAACCACTTTCCTTACTCCCCTTCACTTGAGAGGCCCTGTCTTCGGTAAAGGGTTTCCCGCTCAAATGGTTATGACAAGTATTATCTTTTCCAAAAATTATAGCTATTTGTAGGTACATGAATTATGAAGAAATCAATTACTTTACTTATTACTGTTCCTTTCGATTTTTACAGAAATATTTTTTAAATAAAAATATTGAATAAGATTTGAATGATGCTTTTGTTTCCGGGACTTTTTTGTCCGCAAGTGTTCTCATAAACTACTCATCCGATCTAGGTGAAACCTTTTTAGGGTCACTAGGTATGTTATGTAGATGTGCGGAACGAAGGTAATTTTTCGCGCACGTGCGTGCGTGTGCGCACACGTGTAACCGTGAAATGACCAATATAATAGATATAGCCGTATCTTTATAAATTTTGGATGAAATGCTTTGAAACTATTAAGGATATATTTAGTATAGACATGATGACATGGTCAAAATTGCAAGATCTCACGCGCATGCACGTGCGCTTCGCTCCGATTGGCTGAAACTAAAAGCTAAAAATCTCTTTTGTTTTCTGACAAAATCCTTTGAAATTTTTAACATAGCCATACATTATGAAGATTTACAGCATGATATATAAGAATAATCATGAACACACGCACATGCACGTGTGCTGCAATCTGATTGGCTAAAACTTTTAAAAGCCTACAACTTTCTTGGTTCTCAATAATACAGGGTGAAATTTCGAATATGA
>NW_026934616.1:0-5969 GCF_032062105.1 Saccostrea cuccullata | reverse complement strand
TTCAATTGAAATCGCAAATTATCTCCCCCAGTGTGTTGTACGTCTTTAAGGTAGGTCCCTACTTGTAGAATTAATTGGATAACGGAGCAATTTTTGTCCTGATTTACATTAATATATACTTTATCTTACTTGAAAAGCACAAACAATAGAAGGATAATCGATATTTTTACTGAGATAGGGTATGAAACACTCATGTGCCTTCTTGTAGAAAAAACAAAATCATCACTGTTATAAAGAAGGTCTACATTTTATGTCATAGCACATGGCAAATTAATTCTTTTGAACATTAATCATGAGGATAAGGATAATAATGAATAATTTCAGGCTACGTTACACATTACTCGTTAAAACTAAAAAAATATTTTAAGAATTGATCTCATTTTACTAATAAAGTAAGAGAGCTCAAAACTCAAATAAAGCTCTCTATTAGAAAAATTAATTTGTTTACCCCGATTTTTTTGTCTTTAATTATAGCAACTAATGCTGGAGGTATCTTTTAAGCATGATAAATGTATTGGTAATCTGTCTTTTCACTGAGATATGGGGTAAAATCAGGATCCCCCATCACAGTTCAGTAGCTCAAGCCTTTTATGTTGACAAAGATATTTATAAATAGTGGAATATTCTTTTTAAGAACAATTTTATTAAGATTTACACACCCTTTCCTAACAACAAACATAAATTTTATTCTCAATTTAATTCTTTATACTGTGAATATGTCCAATACTGATGATCTGATTTTCTTGGATGCCTATTACTACTAAAGAAAAAATATAGGCAAGGTATACAATGTCTTTCCAGCAAAATTATGTCTAAAATTTCATATATATCATAAGTAACATGTGTTGTTGTTTTTTTAATTATTACTGAGTACCTGAGTTCGTATGTAGAAAAATATGCCGTCAAAAACGAAAGTAGGAAAATCCCATCTGCACAGCATACAAATTGTGCATAAATGAAAACAATAAACGAAAAGTATTTTTAGCTCACCTGAGCGAAGGCTCAAGTGAGCTTTTCTGATCAAAATTTGTCCGTCGTCTGTCGTTGTCGTCGTTGTTGTCGTTGTAAACTTTTCACATTTTCATCTTCTTCTCAAGAACCACTGGGCCAATTTCAACCAAACTTGCCACAAAGTATCCTTAGGTGAGTAGAATTCAAGTTTTTTCAATTGAAGGGCCACACCCTCTTCCAAGGGGAGATAATTATGAATAAGTGAAAAATTAATGGCATTTTTAAAAAATCTTCTTCTCAAGAACCACTGGGCCAAGATAGATGAAACTCATGTGGAAGCATCCTCAGGCAGTGAAGATTCAAGTTTTTTCAAATCCTGACCCCCAGGGGTAGGGTGGGGCAGCAATGGCCAATGATCAAAGTTAAATTACATAGGAATATATAGTGAAAACTCTTTAAAAATTTTCTTCTCAAGAACCACTAGGCCAAGAAAGATGAAACTCAAGTGGAATCATCCTCAGGTAGTGTAGATTCAAGTTTGTTCATTCCCCTGGGGATAGGGTGGGGGCCACAATGGCTGATCAAAGTTTTACATAGGAATATATAGGAAAAATCTTTAGAAATCTTCCTCTCAAGAGCCAATGGGCCATGAAAGATGAAACTCATGGGGAATCATCCTCAGGTAATGAAGATTCAAGTTTGTTCAAATCATGACCTCTGGGGGTAGGGTGGGGCCACAATGGCTGATCAAAGTTTTACATAGGAGTATAGAGGGAAAATCTTTAAAATCTTTTTCTCAAGGTCCACTGGGCCAGAAAAGATGAAATTTAGGTGGAAGTATCCTCATGTAGTGAAGATTCAAGTTTGTTAAAATCATGACCCCCTGGGGGTAGGGTGGGGCCACAATGGCAGATCAAAGTTTTAGATAGCAGTATATATGGTGAAAATCTTTAAAAATCTTCTTCTCAAGAACCACTAGGCCAGGAAAGATGAAACTCATGTGAAATCATTCCAGGCAGTGTAGATTTAAATTTGTTCAAATTATGATCCCTGGGGGGTAGGGTGGGGCCAAAATGGCTGATCAAAGTTTTACATAGGACTAGATTGGGACATTTTTTAGTACTTCAAAGCCATGATAAGTGATATTTATGTGGAATCATCCTCATGTAGTGTAGATTCTAGTTTGTTCAAATCATAACCACCAGGGATAGGGTGGGGCCACAATGGAGGATCCAAGTTTTACATAGAAAAATAAAGGGAAAAATACCAAGAACAGAAAAGCTATTTTTAGTCATATTGACATGTAAGCATTCTCATGTATAGAAATTTAAATTATTCAAATCATAGCTCTTTGGTGTTGGGAGGGAAACAATGGGGAATCAAATTCAAATTATTACAAGCTAATTCAGAGAATTTGATCCCCCGCTTAGGGAAAAAGTCGGCTCCCCCTGACTGAATTTGTAGAATTATTAAATGTATACATGTATACTGAAGCAAATAAAATACATGTATGTCAATATGCATATAAAGATTTGATTGCTTATTCCTTATTATGTGTATAGAAGATTTTTTTATATGGAATATTTATCACACTGTAATGATGATTTTATAACCTCATAAATTTTTCATTTCACATGCTGAATACTATCATTTAGTTAAAAAAAAGTATTTAAAAAAAAAAAAAAAAAAGAAAAGGATCGACCGAGATTCGATCCCGGGTCCTCTCACATTTGAAGCGAGAGACATAACCACTAGACCATGGAATCGCTTTACACAATGTGAAGTATATGCAGAAGTGAAGTCACATACATGTATATATTCATGTTTTCATGTTCGATATTCTCAAAATTTTACACAATCCATGGTGTTTGATTTATTTAGCCTTTATTAAACAGTTCTAATAGATGTAATAAGAACATAAAGTCCGCCAAGAACCTGTTTTATACGCAATAACTCTCCTCATGCCCCTGCGCTAAAAATAGCAACATGTAATACTATAAATACTAATAAAATGGGGCGGGGCACTTTGAGAGGGGCGAGAGATGTACTAGGGAGTTTTGGTATAAAATTACATTGCATAAGCTCAAAATCTTCTTGAAATATCACCCGGAAATGATAGTGTTACACACAGACAGAATGTATAAATTTACGACCTTGAACTTTGACCTTTTGACCTCAAAATCAATAGGGGTCTTCATTAGGCCACAGGGAGTTGTTATGTAAAATTTCATTGCAATAGCTCAAATGGTTCTAGAGATATCGTGTGGAAACGAAAGTGTTTTAACAGACAGAATTTGCTTATTTATGACCTTTGACCTTTTGACCTCAAAATCAATAGGGGTCGTCTTTAGTCCATAGGGAGTTGCTATGCTAAATTTCATTGCAAAAGCTCAAAGGGTTCTCGAGATGTCAATGTGGAAACGAAAGCGTTACAGACAGACAGAAAGACGGACGGACAAACCCAAATTAATATCCCCCACTTTTCGAGCGGGGGACAATAAAGTTATCTATAGGAAGACAATGTTTTTAAAAAATCTTTTTATCAAGAACAGGAAAGACATATGCTGTATTAAATATGAATGCAATATGAAGGCATTCTCAAGTAGTATTATTAAAATTCAAGCCCCTTCCCCCTTCCCTTCAGTAAACCTTTCATTCTGATCTGATTTGTGCTTTTGCTTAGCCGATTTGCTCAGGTGAGCGATGTGGCCCCTGGGCATAAGAGCAAATTATTTGCCACGTTTTCTGTACATAGGTATGGAGTTGTACCAATGCAATCATAAATGTCTAGAATCCGTATAACCTCCTGGGCAAAAAATATATACTGCAGCTGAAATGCATGTCCGGCATTTGGCCTCGCGCTTGTGTTTTAAATCAATTGAATTTTCTGCTACATACTGTATAAATCTCAATCCTTGCACAAAAATACCCTCAATCATCTTTATACCCACCCCCTCCAACATTTCTGTAGACGTTGTTTACATTTTTGCTTATGTTATATGTACCATAATTTTAAAACCGAAAACGGGAAAGTTTTCGATTGTGGATCTAGCTGATAAAAGATCTAATTTTCATTAAATTGAAATATACCTAACCTCTAACAAACATTTCAATCAACGTGCCACTGTGCACAACAAAGTATGTATCGGGTTTACAAAAATTTAAGTTAAACCAAGTTCATAATAAATTTAAGTTATTTAATTTTGACGATTGAAAATGAGAAGAAAAAAAAATCAAATCAACATATCTCATTGAAACCAAACTAGTTAATTTTTCAATTACATAATTCAGACAAACTTTTTAAACAGACTTAAGATATGTTTAACTTTTATGTCGCCCGCATGGTGCAGATGATAGAGTGCCTGCCCTAGAGTCACGAAGTAAGGAGTCGAATCCCACTGTGGGATGTGGAGACCATTTACTGCTCAATGACCCTGAGTGCCGAGTAAAGGACAAAATTTGTAGCTCTCCACCGGCATGACGTGGCATCTCCACATGAGTGAAAAAATTCTTGAGGATAATGTTAAACAACATACAATCAATTTTTGAAAAGTATTGTATACAAATCACTTAGCCTGTACTCGATGGAGGTGGTCAGAAGGACATGGAGGAGCATTAAAGCTTATAAAATCCACATATACAGTCCCTGAAACATTCTACTTTCCCACCTGAATGGTGAATGAACGCTGAACAAACGCAGAGCAAACAGTGAGTGAACGATGTGCGAACGCTGAACGCAACTTGGTGAACGATGTGTGAACGGTGAGTGAACGCAGAACGCAAACACAAGCGCAAAGTGAACGGTGAAGGAACGGTGAACGCAAATACCAAAGATTTATTGGCATCCTCTATCTTTTCCTTTACATCGAGATTATTTTTCGAATAAATTCGGAATTTCAGGTGCTTTAAAGATAAATAAACAATAGATAAATAAATAAATAAATAAATAAATAAATAAATAATACAAACATTTTGTAATTAATTGTAATGAATGTTTTAAATTAATATTTTTATAATATGATTTTAATAGCCATAAAACATGTGAATTTGTTACCAAACGTGTGTAGATTAAATATAAAATTAATCTATTTATATAGTAAATATGTTTATTCTTTTCACTAATAAAATAATGTGGACTTCTGAAGATAAAACTATGACTTATGGAATGAATAACATTGTACGTGCATGGTTTAAGTAACCATACATGTATTTCCGTGCCAAGGCAATTCTGAGTAAAATAGCGAATTTTTTTTTTATTCACAATTATTTGTTGACGTACTGCATTAAAACTCTCATTTTATTTAAATTCTAATGCAAAATAATCTATATTTATGTGTCTTTTGTATTCTTTTATGATGGTTATTTTAGCTAACTTCTACATGTATTATACTCGAACAAGATGATGGAAAGAGGCATTCAAATTATTTGTAATAGATTAAATTTTTAAAACTAAATAAGTAATGTGCTGTCATAGTTTTTATGGAACAGAGAAATGTACAAGAGAGAGAGAGAGTAAGAGAGAGAGGTACCCCCTCGATTCTCAGATATCTGTTGTATCAAATAAAAATTCTCATTATTTTTTCTAAATATTCCAAGCAGTAAAGGTAATTAATTTTTTTAGATTAACAAATCCATTTGACAGAAATTATTGGCTTTTATTTTCCATCATGAAGTTCACACGGTTCACAGAAAGTTCACGTGCTGAACATGCCGAAGGCAAAGAGTCACTTAGTATTTCCAAGGAGTTTTAATATTTTTCCTATCATTTCTAGATATGATTTTTGCATTCCTGTAGAAAACATAAATAAATAATGGGAATATATACTTGGAAGGATTAAGTTTTAAATTGAATTTGAAACATATTCCCTGCCAATTTAAAATACTACTGTTGGCACAAGTTTATTTTAAAACACTATTGTTTAATGACTGTTTGATGTTGGTTTTAAGACTGATTTTCTTGTGTTACAATACACATTAAATATTAATTATACCGAATGGCAAACATATATTTAACATAT
>NW_026934615.1:0-60393 GCF_032062105.1 Saccostrea cuccullata | reverse complement strand
TTTTCATCATTTTTACCACATTTCACCCACCGTTAAAATACCTTTTATATTTTTCATATTTAGAAATATTTCCCGCATGGCGCAGTAGTTAGAGTGTCAGTCGCCAAGAAAGGAGTCAATTTTTAAGTCGCGGGTTTTAAAGCACACTGTGGGACGTGGAGACCAGTCTCTCGGATGAGACCGTATATAAATCGTTGGTGATTGCACGAAAAAACTCCTTTACTGCTAAATGGCCCAAAATGCCGAGTATGGGACGAAATCTGTAGCGACAAGTGGTTGCATCTTCATTTGAGTGAAAAATTTCTCTCGAGGGGGGCGCTAAATAACATACAATCAACCAATCTTACTTTTTCTAAGGTAATGTTAATGTTAATGAATTTGACAAAAAAATTCTTTATCAGATTGTGGGATCCCTATCGATATAATAAAAAATACCACGTGGAATGTGCAGGACTGGGAAGGAATAGGAATAAGAAAACGAATGCACATTAAATGCTTGGATTCCTTTGAACAGCGGGGGTCCGGAATGATCGTGTGCCATAAAAATGGGACCTGGATAACGGACTTGGTTTGTCAAGGTTTGAAAAAAAACATCTTTGTATTGGCATTTTTAAGTATTTCTTTTTTTAAATAATTAAATAATATATATGCTTACCTGATCACATTGATACATGTGTATGGTTAGCACATTGGCTAGGAAAAAAGCTTAAGTCGGTTAAGCATTCAATAGATTTCACACCGGGGTTGGACTGAATTAAAACTTTTAATTCTAAACTTACTGAAGATTCTTCTACATCAGTATAACTAGTGTCTGTGCTGTTCTTGAACAAGAGATTTTTTCTACATATTCCCTTGCCGAAACAATCGCCATTGTCGCCTCTTCCTCCTTCCCAAGGAAGGGAGAATGATAATTTGATCCAACTTAAATCTACAATCTAGGAATGGGTCAATGAAGGGAATGACCCTAATAATTCAAAACCATTAAACAACTCAGGGTGTAAAATTACGTTGCTTTTCTTGAATTCCAATTTCCTGCTCAGTGATACAAGCATAGTAAAGATTTAAGCGGAAGTGGGGGAGCTAATAAGTGAAATATAGACCTATCAGAAATCATGTTTGTTTCATAGGCGTCGGGACCGGAGGGTTGCAAATATATACATTATATAGGCATTGAAATTGGGGTATACCTTTTCTTGTAGAGATGCTTGAGTTTCTGATTGACAATATCTAAGTAGTTTTTGGAGACCAGGTATTCCAACAATCTATTCGAATTTCAATGGGTACCAGTTGCGCTCCGTTATTAGCGGACCTATTTTTATACCCCCGCAAACGAAGTTTGGGGGGGGGGGGTGTATATAGGAATCACCTTGTCCGTCCGTCCGTCCGTCTAGCTGTCTGTCCGTCTGTCTGTGCAAACGTGTCCGGTCCATATCTTTCTTACGGAGGAACATTACAATCTACTACTCCACTCAAAGATTACCCATGACCTAAAGGTGTCTCATGATCTTGACCCAAGGTCATTTGAGGACGTTCAAGGTCACTGGAAGAAAAAATTCATAATTTGTGTACGGTCCATATCTTTCTTATGGATAAACTTGGTGGGTTCTTATTTCACACAAAGATTGCTTATAACCTAAGAGTGTGTCATGACCTTGAAACAAGGTCATTTGGGAAAGTTCAAGGTCACTTGAAGAAAAATTTCATAATTCGTGTCTGGTCCATATATTTCTTATGCATAAACTTGGTAAGTTCTCATTTCACACAAAGATTGCTCATGACCTATGGTCGTGTCATGACCTAGGTCAAGGTCATTTGGGGAAGTTCAAGGTCACTGGAAGAAAATTTCTATAATTTATGTCCGGTCCATATCTTTCTTTATTATGGAAAAACTTGAATCTACTACTTCAAACAAACATTGCTTATGACCTGAGGTTGTGCCATGACTTTGGACCAAGGTCATATATGCAAGTTCAAGGTAACTGACAGAAAAAGTTCATAATTTTTGTCTGGTCTGTATATTTAGTCTATTTTTTTTATTTGACTGCGCCTTCGTTTCATTAAAAAAAAAATAAAATGAGCAATTACATTTGCACTAAAAATGTTTTAGCATTTCTCTCTTTTCTTAGATCCATAAAATATTCATGATTTAGCACTTCTGAAAAACCCAGCTGGGGCATTTTGTCCCGTTTGGGCAGTTCTAGTTTTTATTCATTTGAAGCAGCATTTGTGTAAAATCTTTTACGTGTAAAGAAGAAAACACTTGTTGTGGCCTTCAAACCCTGTCCTTTGTATTGATTTTTTAATAGGCTGCACCTTATTTTCATTCATTTAAAATATAATGATCAGCAATTTATGAACATCTCTTTCATAAAATATTCTGAAAAGTCAGCGGGCTTTTTTTTTGTCCCGTTTGGACAGTTCTATGTGATCTTTAATAAGATTCCTTATCTCTATACGTTTTATTTTATAAGTAAAAAGGAAAAATATTTTTTAAAGTCCTTTTTTCAAACTTGCAAATATTTCTAGAACCAATATCAGTAGTTGGTGCTGACTGTAAGGAACTCCGTGAGAATGGTCACACTGATTCCGGTGTATATGAGATCTATCCTTATGGTACATACACCAGTCCTATCAGTGTTTATTGTGACATGAACACAGAGGGAGGCGGCTGGACGGTATTTTTTTCATTTTTTTTAATTAAAAAATGACATACATGTATTAGAGTTAAGAATTATATATATTGTTTTTGTCCTCGATCAGACACACACAACCCAAAGTCAATACATGTCAATTGCTAAAAAAATTGATTATAAGATAAATGTACTTTATTTTGAAGGCAATCCAAAAACGTGTCAATAATGGATCAGTGAGCTTTGATAGAACATGGAAGGAATACAAGAAGGGATTTGGTGACGCGGGACTGGATTTCTGGATCGGTAATTATTTATTAAATTGAAAAAAATTCTAAATATCCACTTTCTTTAAGTCAAACGAGCAGAACAAAGGCTTGATTTTTACATTGTTAAGTTTCTTGGAAGCGATATTCATTTCTCTCCTGTAATTCAATTCGTAAAGATAGATCAGAGATGGATAAAAATTTTGAACAATAGATTGACAATACTTACAAGTCTTCATTATCAATAAAACTAATTTTCTGAAACTTGAGGTTTCAAATTATTTTTTCAGAGTGTAACGTAGGTAGCATAAGGCAATACAAGTATTTTTAACTCTTCCATAATGCAGCTTTTATCCCCTATTAAATTGATGTGGCCGTTTAATGACATGTAAGCATAATAATTTTGATATACGTTACTCAGGAAATGAAGTAATCTACCAATTAACAAAGCGACAGATCTCCAATCTCTACATTATCATCAATCTGGTGGACGGGAGCAGGCTATACGAGTTGTACGATCAGTTCTCGGTGTCAAATGAAGCAGATAGCTATCGACTCTTTCTGGCGGGGAATGCCTCGGGAACCCTAGGTACTGTAATAGAAATTTTCTCACATTATAAACGAAAGATAGAGGTGTGTGTAGAATTAGACATTCCTTAAAGCTTACCGGTAAAGAAAAAAACGTGAATGCCTTAATAAACAAGCTTCGTATGGCCATTTCAAAAAAACCTTTCAATACCCTCTCCCGTTCAACTGGCTAAAAATGGCCTAACTCATTTTGTTTTAATCCCAAGGAAGTATTTTTATATGTAAATGTCAATGATAATGAAATTTTCTGAGAAAAACATTCTCACCTACATGTACCTACCGACCAAATATTTTCATACCAAGTCGGAAGAGGATAACAAAATTGTTTGCTCGATATAATTCTCTAGGTGACAGTATGATGCACACGGGTTATTCTCGTCTGAATCTGTCTGGGATGAAATTCACGACGTCTGACAGAGATAACGATCAATATGATGAGGGAAGCTGTTCCTCTCTCAATAAAGGAGGCTGGTGGTTCAACAACTGCCGCCTCGCCTTCCTGAACGGCCCTTGGTCTACAATTCGGTGGCCTCCCAAAGTTACATTCTGGACACCCGTCTATGAGACACTAATGATGATCAGGCATCACTAGGTAAAAAAAAATTCATTGCAAGAAAGCACTATATTTTAAAATATAATTTCATTAATGTTTTAACGGTGGCTTTTAAGCACAGGCGCTTGTTTCATACAGTGAGCTTAGTTTTCTACTATATAATAACACAAGGTATCCATCTTTCCCGAGACCAAATATGTAGGTCACCAATTCAAAGCCCTTTTTTATTTATTATACGCAACTGGCAACAAAAAACCCACATGTAATGGTTTGCGGAATCCCCCTTCTTGGACCTCATGTATATTTCCTTACCTCACCCCCTCGCGAACTGTGACATTGACCATAAAATTACACGCTTCGTCAATCGAAAGAAAAAGTACATCTCTAAACAGCTCAGCACTTCCGGTTTGGCAATCGCGATATAAAACACAAGATCTCATTGGCTACTGGTACATTTTGCACTGGTGTAGAGAGTATCCTTTACAAAATATTTTTGCTTTAATAATAACTATCAGATCATCTTAAAAATCTCCAACACGTTGTCATCTCACAAAATATTTGAAAGAAAACCTAGAACAATATCGATTTTCAAATTTGCGCCAAAATAATATTTCGGTTTTCTCTTGTGCCTTATACAATTGCATGGAAAACTCCTGAGAGTACCAGTAGCCAATGAGAACTTGTGAATCATATTGCGATTGCCAAACCGGAAGTGCTGAGCTGTTTAGAGATGTACTTTTTCTTTCGATTGACGAAGCGTGTAATTTTATGGTCAATGTCAAAGTTCGCGAGGGGGTGAGGTAAGGAAATATACATGAGGTCCAAGAAGGGGGATTCCGCTAACCATTACTTGTGGGGTTTTTGTTGCCAGTTGCGTATAATAGCGAGCGCAGCGAGCGTCGCGAAGCGACGCTCGCGAAGCGAGCTCAATAGACTAACGTGTATGAACAGAGGAAATTCGGATTGAAATCTGTACATACGTCAGCCAAATTTCTCTGTGCAACATTCCCAGAATTCCTGCACTACCCAATGTCCTTTGCGCGAATAAATCAAAAATAGTAAAAAAATTAAAGGAACATTGTTTCTTACCGAAATCTTAACGAAATGATTTTGCCTTACCTTATTCAAAAAAATACCCCCATGCCACTACACCGGCCTTCACCTTGCCCTTCGGAAATGATACAAATGACGTCACCGGAAACTTACGAATTTTGACGAAGTTATGTCGGTTGCTTCCGTGAGACTCGGAAAACATGTTACAGTGCATAGCAACATGGTGGCTAAAACATAGCAACAACTTACTTGAAAAGAACGATTTAATGCAATCTCTTTTCCATAAAACTAGCGTTTGCGTCCTAAGTCAACAGAACTTTTTATCTGACGTCGTTTTTCGTCACTTCAACGGTTCGGGTATTTCCGATTTTGTCGGAAACTTCCAAAAAGTTTGGAATCTCGATCCCGATGCTTGGGAAATGATTTCTTTTTATTGTTTTGTTTTTTCTTTGTTTTTCTTGATATGATAGACAGTACATGTGTAGGTTTATGATAGTAAATAAACTGCGCTCGTCCCAACGGTCACACCGTAAAACATATTAGCGAGCGCAGCGAGCGTCGCGAAGCGAGCTCAATAGACTAACGTGTATGAACAGACGAAATTCGGATTGAAATCTGTACATACATCGGCCAAATTTCTCTGTGCAACATTCCCAGAATTCCTGCACTACCCAATGTCCTTTGCGCGAATAAATCAAAAATAGTAAAAAAATTAAAGGAACATTGTTTCTTACCGAAATCTTAACGAAATGATTTTGCCTTACCTTATTCAAAAAAATACCCCCATGCCACAACACCGGCCTTCACCTTGCCCTTCGGAAATGATACAAATGACGTCACCGGAAACTTACGAATTTTGACGAAGTTATGTCGGTTGCTTCCGTGAAACTCGGATGTTGCGGTGCATAGCAACATGATGGCTAAAATATAGCAACAACTTACTTGAAAAAAACGATTTAATGCAATCTCTTTTCCATAAAACTTTAGTTTGCATCCTAAGTCAACAGAACTTTTTATCTGACGTCATACTTTCGTTACTTCAACGGTTCGGGTATTTCCGATTTCTTCCGAGAAGTTTGGAATCTCGATCCCGATGCTTGGGAAATGATTTCTTTTTATTGTTTTTGTTTTATTCTATTTGCTTTCTTTTTCTTGAATGATAGACAGTACATGTGTAGGTTTATGATAGTAAATAAACTGCGCTCGCCCCAACGGTCACACCGTAAAACATATTAAATAAAAAAGGGGTTTGAATTGGTGACCTACATTTTTGGTCTCGAGAAAGATGGATACCTTGTGTTATTATATAGTAGAAAACTAAGCTCACTGTATGAAACAAGTGCCTGTGCTTTTAAGCTGACACGAAAGTGATATGTTCATCATGCAGTAGAATGGCGTCTGGCCTGCTAGAGTGCCTTAATTTTAGTAAGTAGAAATTCTTTTATATATTCGATATTGGACTGTTTTGATGTACGATTTCTGGACATAGACTTTAAATTGGACTTTTATTTTATTTTCTTACTCTTTTAGATTATGGTGTTAAAAAAGACCTTATATACACAACTTTTTCCCGCAATTACGTCATAGTTACAGAGCGTAGCCATCACACGTCACGTGATGCATCCGCCATTACAACCGTGAAACCCGTGAGCCGTGAAAGATGTACAAAGATGGAGGGGGCGAATCGTGTGCTGTATTTAACTGTTTTAACAACAGAAAAAAAATTTATTTGTGGAAGCAGTCTATCTGCAAAGTTCACGGTGACATTCTCCACAAAGATTGTCCGTGCATTGTTCCATACAGCCTTCACAAGATGCCAAAAGCGGAGCCCGAAAAACTTCAATGACAACGAGCACTACATCGCAATGATTTGCCGAAGAATGTGTTTGTGTGTTCAACACATTTTATAGATGGGCGACCAACTGCAAGAAATCCCATACCCAGTCTGAATTTAGGTTTGTTTATGACTTAAAAACTCTGCATACAATGTTTAAAAATAGATTTGACGTTAGTGTAAAGTGAAAGTAGAAAGATGCTTGCAACGACGCATTCACAAACAAAGGATGATATTAATTTATTGTGCCTAACCACCTTCTGAAATAATTTGTCAATGTAAGAACAAAATATAATCTATAGTATATAGTTTAAATGCGTTATATTTTCTCTGGTTAAAATATGCACACACTCTGTAAAATTTTCAAGAGAACTGTGGGTTTCAAGAAAAAAAATGCTTACTTACTATATAGCTTGCACAATTTATGTTTATGCACAAAATACTTAGAGTGGTAAGGCATTTGTTTGATACAACCATACCCCCTTTATTCATCTGATCAGTGATCTACAAGTTAATTGCTGTTAGATTTTGTCTATTTCATGTGGAAAATTATGTGAAAAATCCACCAAAACACAAATTAAAGTATAAACAATTTATTTAAAAAATTCTTGCTGGGAGGAGGGATACATCAAAGATGAAGTTTTGTAATAAGTATCAATAATTTATATAAATTTTTACAGGTTATGAAGCTCCCATAAAAGTTGGTCGTCGACTTTTGAAAAGGAAGTTTGTTGCAGAACAAAAGACGGATGGGTATGTTTGACTCCAAATAATGAAAGAGCAGAGATAAATATATATTTTGTAGTGCTGCCATTGAAAATAATTTCAGAAAATTAGATATTATTTTGATATTATTTTTAGAGATACCTTTAGATACTTTTTAGATCAGTCCCCCACCCCACTTCCAAATTTAAATAAGTTATTGTGAAAGTTACCCCATATAATATGTGGAGTGATACTCAATGAGTGTGGTCATAATGGTCATTTTCATGTGCTATCTTGTTTTGTTCATGTTTAAACTTTTATTGTAAAGGAAATTTCTGCTATCACTGTCTGAAAAGATGATTCGTACGATATGCGTATTGTTGAAACTCATGATCAGTACATTCAATATATTCCTGTATCGTTATACATTGTAACTCTATTATCTATTAATAGAACTTGAAATTAATGATTTTGCTTTTATGTTTGTCAATTCTTGTTTTATACTGTAAATTGTTTTGCAGGACAGAAGTTATGAAACATCAAAAACTGGCTGCTACTGCTGCAGATGAAGTCGAAACCATCAACATTCAGACTGAACCAAACATGACATCTTCTTCCATGCAGACAAGCATCACAGAAAGCAGAACTGCAGGCACACAGTGGACGGATCCCACATTGTGTGAACATGAGTATGCAAGACCATTTCTTGCAGGATCCAGGAATTCAGGTACACAAACAACAGTCATCAAGATGGAGGAAAAAGGTGTAAACTGCTGCACTCTACATGTACGTCTCAGTGCTGCTGACATAACAACTAACTCCTTAGCCTTGCTTTACACAGGACTGCCATTAAAGACTTTTAGAACACTTTTGCGTGTTATGGAAAGTTTGGACAACCCACTGACATTTACTATGCCCGTGTCAGATCAAGTCTTGCTCGTTCTTATGAAATTAAGGCTTAATTTACTATTTGCAGATATTGCCAACAGATTTGGTATATCTGAGTCTCATGCATGCAATATTTTTAATCAAAGACTCTCTTTTATGGCTTCAAAACTAAAAAACTTAATAGTTTGGCTTCCACGTGAAACAATTAGAGCAACCATGCCAAAGTCTTTTCGTGAGAACTTTCCCAAAACTACCGTTATCATTGATTGTGCAGAAACTTTTATTCAACGAGCAAAAAACTTGAAGACCAGAGGAGAAACATATAGTCACTACAAGTCCAACAACACAGGGAAGTATTTGGTTGGTATTGCACCCCATGGTCAGATTATGTTTATATCTAAGGGCTTTGGAGGAAGGTCTAGTGATAAAGCAATTGTGGAAGAATCTGGGATTTTAAACTACCTTCTTCCTGGAGATGAAATCATGGCCGATCGAGGTTTTACCATTGATGACCTACTCTTTCCTCTGAAAGTGAAACTTAACATTCCAGCTTTTACAAAAGGTAAAGACCAACTTTCAGAAGAGGATGTTACAGAGACCAGAAGAATTGCCACAGTCCGGATTCATGTGGAACGGGCTATTAGACGATTAAAGGTGTTCCGCATATTGAGTCAGATAGTTCCAGTTACCTCGGTGAAGAAACTCAGTAAATACTTGATTGTTTGTGCTGCATTGGTTAACTTAAGATCTGACCTTATCAAAGATGATGATGAGTAAATAAAGATTATGGTGATTATGGTGATATTATGAATTTCAGCTTTCACTACTAGGGGTGGGACGATACACTGATACGTACTATTATCCACTATATGGTTTAAATACATATGTTAAAATATTGGTTGGAAACATTTCACAAACAACTTTTTGAAAAAAAATTTTTTTGTAAACTCAACTTGGTTACAGACTTTTATTTATCAATATCAGTGTACATGACTTTTTGAAAATGAATCTTTAATAAGTGTTCTTGTTAAACTTCACTACTATTTGTAATCAACTTGTATATAGACATTTGGCAATATGTACAATTTATATTGTTTTTGTAAATTTCTAGTCAAAGAAATTAATATGAACATCAAATATTGATTTCAAAGCTCATGATTTGATTTAGAAAAATTTGTCCATTTAAAGTAAAAAAAAAAAATGAAATTAAATATAGTTTTTTTTACTTGGCTACATTTTCTAATTAATCATATTATCAAGATATGCCTCGTATCATGTAGCATGTATCAAGATATGTAACATTATTATGTTGTATCGCAAGATCTGTGTATTGTCCCACCCCTATACACTGCAATCAGTTTATACCTGTCAATTTTGTTATCTTTGCATCAGCAGGTTGCAATAGGATATTATTTTATAATAACATAATGTTTTCACATTATTATGATATTTGTCAATGTAATTTGCACCAATATTTGTTTAAAAGATACTGTGCTTGGGCATATCTTTTGTATTAAGGTAAAAACCATCTGATTTCTTAAACATGTTAAATTATGGAGCATAACATGGGAGTGAGTCCAAAAGTTTTATGTCTGACAAGAAATCTAAATTCACTTAGTTTTCAATAAATAGTTTGCCAAGATTTTAATTTGTTCATTCAATTTTGATCACAGTACAAGTATTTTTTACACAGAAAAAAGAAATCAAATTTCTTTTGTTCATTTAAAAAAAAAAAATTTGAAACTCCATTAATGTGAAGTTATGTACATTCATGCACACTCAAGTCTTTGAATGTAGGTCAACAAATACTGTTTAGGCTTCTTGACCTCCACACTTCTACTAACTATTTGAATTTACTTTTTTATCAGACAATGATTTTTTGATGTGGCACCTAACTTTTAAAAAAAATGTGTACAATTATATTAAGAAATAAATGATTACCTCAGAATGAAAAACATTTGATTTTTATGTTAGAAACAAGTTTTATTTGCATCAGTTTAAAAAATTTACATATTTTCTACTAATCTTCAATCTGCCAGATTCAAAGTCATCAACTACTCTGGGTAAAAGTTTGTTGAAGTAAAATAAACGTAACCTTGAAATTGATGATTGACAGAATTGTTGGTTATGTTGAACATCAATGATCTTGTATTCATTAGCTGTCCATATAACAAGTTTGCACAATTCTAGATGTGTAACATGCAAAGTCAATTGTATCTGAAGATAATATCCTCGTGAACTGCTCTGCTTTAGGGACAAAGAATCATTTTGCAATGATTTTACAACATCATATTTACCAGCTGTAAATAAACTGTCAAGGGTCTGGTCATTTTGTAGTATTGGGCATTTTACCTCTAAAAGACACTGTGTGCCATCATCATCAGTTATTATTCCGTCGGGGGAAACACTGAGCCAGGGCTCTTCACCTGAAACGATGGTCCCTGCATCTTGTATTTGTATTCCATCCAAACGCAATTGTTGTTTTGCAAGATTTTCACCAATCTGTACATGTTTTGTGAATTTATTGCCTTTAAAGGAAGGGTATAAATGCTCTCTAATGAAGTTATCACAATTTGTAGTGTCACGGATTGGAACCTTGTGAGCAGTGCTGCCTGTTATTCTTATTTTTCTACTGTTATGCCACAGTTCTGATTGACTTTGTGAAATAGTTGTTTGAGATAAGGACTTGATTTGAGATTCAGTAAGTTTTATATACTTGTTAAAAAATTGGCAACACTTTTTACACGTTAGTTCTGCAGAGTGTTCAGTATGAGGCTCAGATGAAGGTTTGAATTGCAGCATATCAACTTTAGCTTGCACAGATTTATTCAAAAGAGAATTTTCAACTGAGAACAATTCCTGAAGTTCACTGTTTTGTACAAAATATTTAAAGGATTGATGGGATACAAACATGGGGAATATTGATTTTGTGTTTTGTGGTTTTTCAGCATTATTGTTAATGTCACTACTGCTGTATCTAGGTTTTTTAAAATCCATCTCCTCAAGAATACCTGGTTCCAGGTTTCTCGTCGAACCCTTGTTCCATTGCATTTGTTCATCCGTACATGATTTGCCTGTTAATCCTGACCTCACAGCATATTCAATTTTCCATAGAACAGCACCAACATGACTACACGTTTTACTGTTCCCTGCCATACATGAACAACCAGCACTATAAATCGTGCCAACCATGTCACAAATAATCCATGCATTATGAAACTCTGAGTTGACTTTTTGTGAGGGGCGTACTTCAGATTTTAAAACAACTGTTGTTTTGTTGATAACAAAATGTAGAATTTTCCCCACGGAACCACTTTTAAAATAATTGAAACTGTCCAAAGATTTGTAGTTTTTCATCCCTTGGCCATCACACGCCTTACTCAAAATTAAATAATTGTAAATATCGCCATACTCAACTTGGGGCCACTCCCGCATATCGTCCTTCCATTCTTGCGGTTTGACATCTTTTGGCGAGGAAATAATTCGATCTTTACAATTTTCACATTGATATTGATTCATATTTAAGGCAAACGAAAGAATTTACAAGATTTTCATATATTAAATGTTGTTTGTGCGCTAATATTTACGGTTGAACAGTACGTAGTTTCACCGACACCGGTGTGTTGTTGCTATGGAGTTTGTTTATAAATGTAGCGTCACGGATGCAATGGCGGCTGCTTTCTGCGACCCCTACCGGGATGAAATTTTACTAAGGGAAATAACTGAAAAAAGTTGTGTATAGGCTTTCGAAGTTCTTCCCATGGAACATCGTCGCAAACCTCGGTCAAAATGTACGATCCTGAGATGATGCCCATGGAAGAGACATTTTACATCTGTACTGATAGAAGCAATAGTAATTTAAACTTTGTCTAATTTTCCTTGAATTAAATTAACTTTTCATACTTGTGTAAGTGTTTCAATAAAACTAAATTCAAAACTAGTTTGTTCTCATTTTGAATAACTGCCTTATGGACAACTGATGAAAGGAAAAACACTATTTCATGAAGCTTTATGTCTAACAACTTCCTAAAAATAAAGAGATACAAACTATATCGATAACATAAGTACAAACATAACCATGGATATTTACTACATAATCGGGTACATCACGTGTTTCAATATAGTCATGTACTTACACAATCCATGTTAAACGAATCATGTTCATATGATTTTATTACATTATCACGCAGAAATGTGGGTTATTGAAATTAAAAGGCGGATCCAGCGCCGGGCGTGTCCCCCTTGACTTTTTAAATTGTGTATATCAAGCAGTGCATTTACTTTAAGTTTTATACATAAATTGATAAAATATAAGTCTATTATTTATTTCCTTAGCAAAATACACAGATATGTGTACGGTACGAGTTATTCCGGAATATTGTATTGCGACCGTGTGTATTCTAACAAAAGGTCACGACGCGTATATTTCGGTGTAGAAAATGCATAGTAGTTGACAAAATTGAAAATTTTCAGTCACTTTGCTAGTCGGTCCTTGACAAGGGCCGATGTCAAGTCATTTATACAGATGATATAAGCAGTATTTGACAAAAAATCAGAGACTGCCCTAAAAGAAGACGCGATGGCAAATGCACCAATCCCAGATAATAAAGTCCAATGCCGGGTCAACCAAATGGTAGAAAAGGGAAAGAAACAACATTTCTCGTCTTAATGCTATATGTACCAAACGGTGAAACCTCTAGGCGGGCTTCGATGAATGCACTGTGTTTAAACTGTTTCTTTTCAATGCGTAAGTAGCTTCATCTTGGGGCAATCAGTATACACTACACAACATTTTTTAGGTCACCTGATTAAACTCAAGATTTCCTTAAAAAAACTTTCTTCTCTGCTCCTAGGTATTGAATAAACCAACTAAGTACATAGTAATGTTGTGAAAGGGCTCTTCTACCAAAATTGTGAATACTTGATATCGCGATTACTTAACTTAGCGGAACTCTTTCGCGAAGGAGGTAGGAATCGTCTGTTGGGTGGGGGCAATGTGCTTTTCAATACAATGCAAGATCGATCATTGTAGCATTTATAAGGTCAGATAAGTAAAAAATCCTGGTGGAATACCTCGCTAAACAATCGCTGAACCAGCCTAATATATTTTTGAGAGGAGCCAATCCTAAATTGTCACATTTTTAACGATATTTTTAATTAAGCGGACTCTTCTCGTTAAATTTTCATTGAAAATCGTCACATTTTTTAAGCAGATAAAATATTCTAAACTTTCCTTATCTGACAATCTACTATTTGGAGTTCAATATCTGGCAAAACATCGTTATTTCGGCATTAAATTGTTCGAATCATTCGATTGTCACAACTGTAAACAATGTCATTTGCCCCCAGAAATGTAGACTTTTCTCGACCCCCCCGCAAAAGAGCGATAGTAAGTTAGATAACTGCGAGGTACTCATTGGTAGTCGCGATATAACGTATTTTATGGCCCCAGGGTCAGGGGTTCAGGTGTTAGGACGGGGCTCTATTGATTATATAATGAAAATGCATTAATTCTTTGAAAATCTTTTTCACCGCTTCTTGGTATTGAATAAACTAACTAAATACATATTTATGATGAGAAAGAGTGCCTCTACCAAAATTGTGAATTTCATGGCCCCAGGGTCAGGGGTTTTGGTGTTATGGTGGGGGTTTATTAATTATATAGTGAAAATGCATTGATTCTTTGAAAATCTTCTCCTCCGCTTCTAGGTATTAAATTAACTAACTAAGTACATATTTATGATGACAAGAGTGCCTCTACCAAATTTGTGAATTTTATGGCCCCAGGGTCAGGGGTTCTTGAGTAAGGGCGAGGCTCAATTAATTATATAGTGGAAATGCATTATTTCTTTGAAAAGCTTCTTCTCTGCTCCTAGGTAATAAATAAACAAGTAAGGTACATAGTTATGATGTGCATGGGCTCTTCTTCCAAAATTAAGAATTCTATGGCCCCAGGGTCAGGGGTTCTGGTGTTATGGCGGGGCTCTATTGATTATATAGTGAAAATGCATTGATTCTTTGAAAATCTCGTCCGCTTCTGGGTATTAAATAAACTAACTTAGTACATAGTTATGATACGCAGGAATGACTCTACCAAAATTGTGAATTTTATGGCCCCAGGGTAAGGGGTTCTGGTGTTAGGGTGGGGCTCTCTAATGGTTAAATGGTGAAACTACATTACATATTTGAAATTTTTCTTCTCTGCTCCTGGGTAATAAGCAGATGAACTACCTATATAGTTATGATGTGCAAGGGCTCTTCTTCCAGAATTGTGAATTTTTAGGTTCCTGGGTCAGGGATACCATGAAGGGCGGGGGGGGGGGGCTCTACTTATATACTGAAAATGAATTGTTTGGAATATGCTCCTTCGTATTAATCAAACAGTTTTGTTAAGCAAGTGTGCTGTTTCAAAAATAGTGCATGTATGGGGGGTTCATGTGTGTTAGGGGCACTTCTGATTATTGCTGAATATTTCTGATTAGATGAAATGCATTTTTTGTTCCCCTACTCTGCCTATGGGTAATAAGTAACCAAACTAAGCAATAGCCAAGTGTATACATGTATTTATGATTAGCAAATGTGCCTCTTACAAATTTGTGAATTACATAGCATCTAACTTAAAACATGGAACCATGCAAATTCAGTTATCTGAAAGTTGTTGCATGATGCCCAGGTGACCAATAAGGCCCATGGACCACTAGTTTAGTCATATGACAGTTACAAACCTGAATACTAGAAAGGCTGCTGTAAGTTTCCCAAAATACGGCGACCAGGGGATATAACTATTTAAAAGTGTGGATTCATCTATTTATTAAAGATCTACTAAGACGTCTGTGAGCCAATGCTCACTAGTAATACCCCCGCTCTGATATGAATATACACTATCGTGCTAATTTACCCAAGGTTCAGTTAGGGACATATATAAAGGAGTTTGACAACAGATTTGCACAAAAATGAATCCCAACATATGGCATGTCTTAGCAAAGAACCTGCGATGAGTAGTTGCTGAAAAAACTGTGACGAAATTTTTTTGTATGATACAGGCAGATGCACAGTCAAACAGGAAGCTGACATAAGAATCGTACAAAAAAAAATGAATCCAAGTATATACATGTAGCACGTCTCATCAAAGAATATGCTAAAATTTTAAGTATTTGCAATGACTAGTCAATGAGAAAACTGCGACTAAATATTTGTTAAATATGATACAGGCAGACGCACGGAATAACAGGAAGTTGACATCGGATTTGCACAAAAATTAATTCCACTATATGGCTTGCCGTAACAAAGAATTGACTAAAATTCCAAGCATCTTTGTTGATTCGTTGCCGAGAAACTGGAAGCAAAAAGAATGATTGCACTTAGTGTACAAAAAGTGGCCCCCGGTAAATTGCGCAAAAAGAAAGTATAGAAAGTAGCCTAATGAATTTAATAAAGCAATTATTCTAGGTCTAAATCGCAACTTTGAAAAGTTTCAGGAATCTAAAAGTCAGTAAAAATAAAGAACAAGGCTGTGTTTTGTAAGAGGGGTCACCGCAATTCATGAATTTCCATTGTTATTCAAAGTTATTCCGATCTTTAAAGCTGGAATACATAGTGAGCGCATTTTTACCCAAATTTCTTAAAAGGACAGAAGGTGTAGAACTGTTGGAAATACAACATATTTAAAGGAGAATTTTAGGCAAGCCTGCGCTCTGGGTAAACTTTTTTAAAAAAGGTTCAAACACCGACCGTTTTCTTTGCTATTTACGGGTATTTACATGTCATTGACCTCATTGTGACCTGTTTAGTATTCCAATATATCACGTGATTTGTAGACTCAGGTAACTTTGTGAATACAAAAAAAATCAATAAATCACGTGGCTGTAGCTCCGATTGATAACATTGCATCGAAAAGCGACCAACTTATACCGTTACATGTACATTTTCAACTCATCAACATCGAATTCTTTTTTTCGGCTTAGTATTTTTTTATAGGGTAATGGAACATAAAATTGGACAAAATGCAATGATATTTTATTTAAGTCCTTGGATTTAAGGGGCACGTTTGGAAGGTCAAAGAATTTCAAAGAGATTTAGTCCCAATCGTTGCAATATCATCATTCCTCAAAATGTTTTTACTGTAAAAATATATGCACACAGGGAATAGAAGTACGTAGATGGTTTAAGGAGGCTAGTGGGTCAACTAATTATTTTTTTTAATTAGCCACCAGATTTAATTTAAATTTTGGGATATGATATCTTAAGCCGTCAACTATCATTTGGCAAAGAAAAATTTCATAAATTTTAGCTTTCAAATTAGATCATTTTATTATATCTTTATATGGAGCTCTTCTTCTAATGGAGATCAAAATAGTCTAAAAATGGCCATGACCACCCAGCCTCTTTAACACTGGGATGCTTCCAGGGACACCCCCCTCCCTCCCGAAAAAAAAAACAAACCAAAAAAAAAAAAACAGAAGTCTCTGTCGAGACTGAAGCTCTACTGGTTTGTACTTATAGCAAAGGAAGAGAAAAGTACTTAAGCAGTTGGAAATTGAAACTTTTCAACAGCAATAAATAGAATAATGATCCTTGATTAAGTTTCTCTATGTTCTTAGTGCAGTCTATTGCATGCCACATTTATATTATAATCAGACTAAAATTGTATTTGGAGTAGCATTTTGAAAGAATTTCACAGAAATTTCTATTTTTAGTAACCACGGCAACACCGTTCATCGAAATCAAAAACCGATACACAGAATTGTGTATCTTAGTGTAGTCTACTTGTGTGCCAAGTTATATTGAAATCAGAATAAATTGTAGGAGGAGTAGCATTTTGAAAGAATTTCACAGAAATTTCTATTTTTAGTAGCCACGACAACACCGTTCATCGAAATCAAAAACCGATACACAGAATTATGTATCTTAGTGTAGTCTACTTGTGTGCCAAGTTATATTGAAATCAGACTAAAACTGTAGAAGGAGTAGCATTTTGAAAGAATTTCACAGAAATTTCTATTTTTAGTAACCACGGCAACACCGTTCATCGAAATCAAAAACCGATATACAGAATTGTGTGTCTTAGTGTAGTCTACTTGTGTGCCAAGTTATATTGAAATCAAACTAAAACTGTAGGAGGAGTAGCATTTTGAAAGAATTTCACAGAAATTTCTATTTTTAGTAACCACGGCAACACCGTTCATCGAAATCAAAAACCGATACACAGAATTATGTATCTTAGTGTAGTCTACTTGTGTGCCAAGTTATATTGAAATCAGACCAAAACTGTAGGAGGAGTAGCATTTTGAAAAATTGTTTACAGACAGACAGACGGACGGACGGACGGACGACGGACGCATTACTATCGCATAAGCTCTTCTGGTCTCTGACCAGTAGAGCTAAAAACAATCACACATACACGTACATTAATTAATAAATTGATATCACCACACGCAGCATCACAACAACAAAACCAGAAGTCTCTGTCGAGACTGAAGCTCTACTGGTTTGTACTTATAGCAAAGGAAGAGTAAAGTACTTAAGCAGTTGGGAATTGAAACTTTACAACAGCAATAAATAGAATAATGATCCTTGATTAAGTCTCTCTATGTTCTTAGTGAAGTCTACTAGCATGCCACATTATATATTATTATCAGACTAAAACTACTGTAATTGGAGTAGCATTTTGAGAGTATTAACAGAAATTTCTATTTTTAGTAACCAAGGCAATAATGTTCATCAGTCAGAAACCGATACACAGAATTGTGTATCTTAGTTTAGTCTACTTGATGGCCAAGTTATATTGAAATCAGGCCAAAAATGTAGTTGACATAACATTTTGAAAGAATTTCACAGAAATTTCTATTTTTAGTAACAACGGCAAAACCGTTCATCGAAATCAAAAACCGATACACATAATTATGTATCTTAGTGTAGTCTACTTGAGTGCAAAGTTACATTGAAATTAGACCAAAACTGTAGGAGGAGTAGCATTTTGAAAGAATTTCACAGAAATTTCTATTTTTAGTAACAAAGGCAACACCGTTCATCGAAATCAAAAACCGATATTCAGAATTATGTATCTTAGTGTAGTCTACTTGTGTGCCAAGTAATATTAAAATCAAACCAAAACTGTAGGAGGAGTAGCATTTTGACAGAATTTCACAGAAATTTCTATTTTTAGTAACATCGGCAAAACCGTTCATCGAAATCAAAAATTGATATACAGAATTATGTATCTTAGTGTAGTCTACTTGTGTGCCAAGTTATATTGAAATTAGACCAAAACTGTAGGAGGAGTAGCATTTTGAAAGAATTTCACAGAAATTTCTATTTTTAGTAACAACGGCAAAACCGTTCATCGAAATCAAAAACCGATACACAGAATTATGTATCTTAGTGTAGTCTACTTGTGTGCCAAGTAATATTAAAATCAAACCAAAACTGTAGGAGGAGTAGCATTTTGAAAGAATTTCACAGAAATTTCTATTTTTAGTAACATTGGCAAAACCGTTCATCGAAATCAAAAATTGATACACAGAATTATGTATCTTAGTGTAGTCTACTTGTGTGCCAAGTAATATTAAAATCAAACCAAAACTGTAGGAGGAGTAGCATTTTGAAAGAATTTCAGAGAAATTTCTATTTTTAGTAACATCGGCAAAACCGTTCATCGAAATCAAAAATTGATATACAGAATTATGTATCTTAGTGTAGTCTACTTGTGTGCCAAGTTATATTGAAATTAGACCAAAACTGTAGGAGGAGTAGCATTTTGAAAGATTTTCACAGAAATTTCTATTTTTAGTAACATCGGCAAAACCGTTCATCGAAATCAAAAACCGATACACAGAATTATGTATCTTAGTGTAGTCTACTTGTGTGCCAAGTTATATTAAAATCGGACCAAAACTGTAGGAGGAGTAGCATTTTGAAAAATTGTTTACAGACAGACAGACAGACGGACGGACGCCGGACGCATTACTATCGCATAAGCTCTTCTGGTCTCTGACCAGTAGAGCTAAAAATATGTACACCATTATATGAACTAAGTATTTACTGTACTTTTAAAAGTACAGAGAGAGAGAGTTTGATATTTGATAAATTCGATACGACACTAATCTTTTAGAAAATACAAACGAAGTTTTTTTCTTTAATGGGATTTTGTTCCGTTTTTATTTACAAGCCTGTAGGCTTCCTTTATCAGTTTATTTTAAGTATTAAATTTTCACCTAGAAAGGACTAAATATTGAGGCGGAAATCTGGATTTAGGGAGGGAGTACATGTTCATCCCCGCGCAGGATCCCTCAGCGCCCCAACAAAAAACTGGTGTAGAGCTTGAAAAGTTCCTTGTATTTACTTTTTCTGTATATTCTGTAACCATTATGACTGGCTAAATATAGATTACATGTTTTCAATCGATCGATAAAATGCCACGCCTACTGTGAATATTAATTAACACAGTTAAAATCCAACTCGGACAAGCGCAACATTCCGGAATTAACGTCCACTACAGGGCTTTTTTAATTACCTTAAATAAAACTAAAACGCCGTTTTCAATGAAAATTTTTGCAAGTAATGTACCAGACTGATAACAAAATATCGGTTAGGTGTAAAATTACCAAGATTTGAGTTAATTAGATAAAGTAAGAGGGGTCCGAAAAAGGGGCCACGGCACTATGCTTAAGTGGAAACATTGTTACAGACGGACAGACACACAAGGGTAAAACAGTAAACCCCCTCTCCTTAGCAAGGGGGATATAAAAAGTGTCTTGAAGTAGGCCGAGGGAAAAAAAGATAACGAGCGCGTACATCTATCTGTAAAGACAAGAAAAACTAATTTTGACATTCAGGTTATGCAAGCAGTGGCGAATCCCGGAATCTTGAGAGGGGGCAGTTTGGGGTCGGGGTAGGGTCCCATAGCCACACCAAAAATGATTTATTTAAAGTGACAATACGGCGTATCTCTTCAAAAACAGACTTGTTAGAAATTTTCCTATAGAATTTGGAATTTTTGTCATACTCATAAACATGATAAATGTATACACTTTCAGAAAATTACAAGTTTCGTAAGTAAATAATTCAGTAAATTATATACTTTATTATGAAAGCCGGGTGAATTAATGTTTTAGCCCATATGTACCTCGTGAAATTTCAATATTTTGCTAATCACCCAGAACGATTAATTTTTCCTCCTCTGAAACTGCGCCTCTCACACGGCATCTAAGCAAATCACGCTTTGCACCGACATCAGGTCTAGGAGATGCGATTTTGATGAGAGGAACACACTGCTGCCAGATGCCCTTTAAGGTTCACAGTTTCACCTACCTACAATACAGCTTTTTATTATTCATATTTACTGTATAAAAGAGTTTAAAATATTACAACAAAACCAATACTCGGGGATCTTTATAGAGTTAAGTTTAAATTGATAAATTTCAATCTTTTAATGATTGATTGATAGATTCTTGCTGTTTTATTTACGTAAAACATATACTGTATGAACGATTTTGAAAATTCTTGGGTTTCTCTTGCGGCCCCGAGCCTACTTTTCTTCGAAAACCAGAAGCACGATCTTTTGGGTGCTAAGGGGATTGTCATCCTTAACAGAGTGCACCGTTTTACGTTCCATTCGACGGACATTGAATTTTAAACCAAGATGTCCATAGGCCACATCGCTCATCTGAGCACAAGTCAGTTCAGTATTGAAAAGTTTAAAAGGGGGGATTTGAATATCAAACTACCTGATGCTGCTTCCGAATGGCTTTTTGTTCTTGAGAAGAATATTTCTTCCTAAACATTATTTTAAAAAAATATGATTCCAAATTGTGGCTCAGTCCTACCTCTAGGTGCCTTCATTCAAAACTATTTGATTCTACAATACCTGAGGATGCCTCCATATCAATATATGTAAGACTCATCATGGCTTTTCTGTTTTAGAAAAAAGGGTTTTTACAAAATATTCCTTTGTAATATTTTGATCCCCCATTACCACCTGAGGGTTATAACAAACTTGGATCTACACTACCCGAGGATGCTTCGATTAAAATATGACAAATCATGGCTTTGTTTTTCCTGAAAATAAATTTCTTATATATTCTTATGAAAAACTTTGATCACTTATAATGGTTCAACCCTACCCACAGGGGTCATGATTTAAACCTGAATCTTCGCCAACTTAGGATGCTTCCATAAAAATATGACTCATCATGGCTTTGCTGTTTTGAAAAAAAAGAATATTTTCCTATATAATTCTGTGTTAAACTTTGATCCCCCATTGCGGCCCCGTCTCACCCCGATGTCATGATGCTTCCATATAAAGATGACTAATCATGGCTTGGCCGTTTTAGGAAGAAGAAGATTTTCCTATATATTTCTGTGTAAAACTTTGATCCCCCATTGCGCCCCCGTCTCACCCCGGTGTTATGATTTGAAGTACTTGGTTAATAATTATTGTAGATTCATATGATATGCATTAAGGATTTCCATCCCTAATGGTTCCCTATCCTTAAATATCCGTCAAGTACATAATATTCTGATATTATATTAAAGCATTTTATAGTGGAAAAGGATTGCCCGCGAGAAAGTTTTAAAAATGTCATTAATTAAGCAGTAGTTAATTGATAAAGATTGCATTGAAGTCTATGGGGAAAAATGTTTTTTCAAAATAAGAATTTAAATAATTTGAATATTAATAAATCCTGCGGTGGAAAGATGCATTGAGACATTAAAAATAGAATGGCAATTGAAAACAATTTTTTACCGGCTAATTTTTTTTTAATTGATTTTTTTTTATTATTTAAAAAAGGGGAGATAACTCTCACCAAAACTCAAGGTCATAAATTAGGACACATCCCACTATACATACTAATAGTAATAAATGGGAAATATGTCTAAATAAACTGAGTATTCAATGCCTACATATCAGTTATGTATTCAATTTCACTGAATTTATTCCCATTAGGGATTGAATACCTTAAGGTTGTTGTTCCCGGTTCGGTAAATATACAAAGGTATTACGAAAACCTCAAATGTCCAATTAGTCCAGTCAAACTGTCAAAAACCTTAAACAAATTGCAATAGAATTTTTTTTTTTATTTATTTCTAATTAACATGTAAAAACTGTATTTTATTGTACAGGGTGTCCCAAAACATATGTTACACTTTTAAACTGTTATTAAAATTTAATGACAAGTTACATTAATGAAATTTAGAATGTATACTAAAATTAATATACATTTTTTGTCAAGCATACATTTTTTACACTTTCCTTATTAATCATCAATATTTTTTCTTTAGAATAACGTTATTTTACAGCATGTTCCAATTTACGTCCCTTGGAATTAACATTGTTTGAACACGATTTCTGAAGGTTTTTCTTTACCAAGTTTTAAATGTAACATTCTAACATTTTAGAGGTTTTTCAACCTTAAAATTGGGTTTCACCAAACACTAGAATTTAAGATTCTCTTTAACATTGTTCAACCCCTTACATGGCATATAGGCATTTCTACGCATCTGACTTGAAAAAAAAGAGTATAGTGTAAAAATCATTCTTAACTTCGTTAATGCTGCAAATATCAGAATAAATCTTGCACCATTGGAAAGAGAAAATAATTACGATAAAATAATATACAGAATTTTTTTTATTGGTTTTACCAGTGTTTTGATAGTTTAAGTTAAACTTTGCGCACTATTAGAGCGATTTTGCCATTATCGAAATCAATGCGGGGGCAACATGTTATATGTCAAAATGCTAATTTCTGGTGATTACCTCCCAACCCCACCCCACACAACCCCCAAAATACTTAAAATTGGTTTGTAAAAAATGTACAACATGCTCATAATTTTCAACACAACAATAAAATATTTTTTAAATATATTTGACTTAGCCAAAAAAAATAATAAATAGAAGAATGTCATTCTTGAATAAATGAAAATTGTAGCATCATTATGGTGTTTTTTGTTGCCATGGAAACTGAAATATACTTTTATCATCATTTTGAGAAACTACCTGCTTTCAAAATATATACCGGTATATACATTGGTATATACAAAAATTACAAGAAATACTCAAAAAATGGATTGAAATCTTAATATCAATTTTTCTAGAAATGCTTAAAATCTCTGCCATGGAAGGGGTTAAATGGAATCGAAGTTGGACTCCATCGGAAAATGATGCATCTGTTAAATTTTCAGAGTCGGGTCTAATCAAAATCCAATGGGCCAACGCTAAATAACTTCTAATTTATGTCTCTTTCAAATGCTGCATTACAATTATTTTATGAGAAACCAGTTTTAAATTGAATTCGCATATTGTCTGAACGCTAGATTTACCAAAGGTGCTACATTGTATCTTGTTCATACGGGACCCGTCTAAGGGATTTTTTAAAAATAAAGTTTCAGTAGAGTAATAACTCAATGGTATTAATGTTCTCTTTGATACGGGCACTCCTTGGTCTTCTAAGACCAGAATTAAGTCATGTGTCAGTTATGGTGCCTTTAACTTCAAACTTCCTCCCAAATCTGTAAATTAGCATTCTGTTGGGTACTTTCATTACAGGATGTTGTTTTCTCATGGTTCTAATGACTAAAGTAGCAGATTTACACCCATATTAATGGTTTGACAATTTTTATCAGCTGTTCACATGAAGGTTCCATATTAAAAATATGAAAACGTTATTTGGACATCACAATTACCTGAATTTTTAATTGAATTTCATGAAAGTTTGTCAAATAAAATTTATGCTTATACACTAGACGTTGACGAAATATCTCTGTGAATGCTTGTGGTTTGATAAAGTTATAGATGATTAAAAGTGTAACATATGTTTTGGGACACCCTGTACATGTAATTTGTAAACATATTTCTTAAACATTATGAATCACTTTTATTCACATTTGGCTTCTGGTTAGTTCTTAACATAACCCAAAGCCAAGAAGGGTCACACAAGCGATTTAATTTTACGGGAAGTCTTTGAAGTAGGCCGCATTGTAAGATTTTCATATACATATTTTTAAACATATCCTATTATGTAATAGATTCGTGCATTTCAGCTTTATAAAAACTACAAATACAAATTACAGCATTGAGGGATCTTTTTCGTGGGACATCGGTTTATAGGTCTCATCCAAAGGACCCAGATCGGTTGATTGTATGTTGTTTTACGCCCTACTTGAGAATGTTTTACTTAAATAAAAATTATACAAAATACAAATGGAATGCATATATAGGAAACGTTATTAAAAATACATTTTCCTATCAAAATAAGTAAAATTTATCATTTAAAACTGCATAGAAAATTTTAATTGTCATAAGAAATACTCTTTGACATAGATAAACAGCGGTAGTTTGTTTGATTGTTGTTTAACATCCCTCTCGAGAATTTTTCACTATTGTGGAGATGCCACCATGCACTTGCAAGTGAAGAGCTGCAAATTTTGTCCTTTACTCGGACCTCGGTTTATAGGTCTCATCCAAAGAACCCAGGTCGGTTAACTTTATGTTGTTTTACGCCTCACTTGAGAACTTTTTACTTAAATAAACTTCACCATATACCGAAAGGCTTCAAATTTAGATTTTACTTCGTTGCTTAGGGCCACTGAGCAGTGAGGGTTCTAGGGCTGGGCAAAAATATCGATATTTCAATATATTGCAATACAATGACAAAAAACATCGTTTCGCAATACTATTTTGTAATATCAATATATTGGCAATATGCTTAGATTAAGAAATTTTGTCATTAAATATAAAAATGGACTTTTGAAAGTTTCTTATTAAGCCAAATGGTAATACAGAAGTTGTTTTGTGGGAGTATTTCAGAGCATAACTGAAATAAAATCGAAAAGATTTTTCTTCCGTGTTGGTTACTTATCATAGTTATGTACATTCTGCATGTAAATTAAGTAAATATAGTAAGAAAATGCCATTCTAATTACATTGAAAATATTGCAATACATATCGCAATACAGTTTAAAATATCGCAATGTATCGCAATACGAAATCTCGGGCCAATACCCAGCCCTAGAGGGTTCTTTATCATGCCAACGCCTACAAGTAACTTGAAACAGTTTCCTCCGGAAGACCTGCAACGTTTACTTCAAAGTGCCAAGAGCAATAAAAAAATGTGATACCCCCCCCCCCCACCACACACACAATCACCAAATAAAAAACTGAATAGAGCGAAAAGCAATTTGAATACTATATTGAGGTTAACAATTAGGAGAGGAACCAGTTCCAGTTTCAAGATAATCATTAATGCATTTTGAGGGATTCCATGGCATCTTCAGAGGATTTCATGTTGTTTTTTTTATATCTTTAACGTTTCAAATAAAAGCAATGGGGGATTTTATTTAAGACTTCCTTAAATTCAGGTTTTACTTAACTATAGATATAACGTATTTCAAATACGCATTGCTATAAAGGAAGATTTGTCGGGAGGGGGCTGCCCGCTCCCACTCCCTCTGAGGTTTTTAGCATTAAAAGGTTCTACGGGTATGTAATGTCCATGAACCCACGCATTCCCCAGGACTAATTAAAATGTCAAGAAGTCATATACCTTATAAAAATAGACCACCCCATCCCCTGAAAAAGGTTTTTAAGTTTGAGGTAATTTTATATAGGGATGGGTATCGCCAAAAATTCCATATCGTGATATATTACGATTTTTTTTCAAAAATATCACGATAATATCATGATATTTTTACAAGCAATTTTTACAATGAAATTTTCTTTAAAATATGATAGATTCAGCTAGAAAAACAAAATTTCACTTTTTAAAATTTTTTATCTACATATAATTGATCATGTTTCGATGGAAAGTTGTCGTTCTTATCACCTTTTACATTTTTTTTAGACTTTCGTTAATTCTTTTTTGAAAGGTTGAACAAGTAAATGAATAATTTCTGGACTTTGATATTTACCTGAATATCGGTATTTAGGTCTCCGTATCACAATTATACGTATTACCCAATAAAAATTGCGATATACCGATAAAATCGCATATCCCTTGTAATAAATTTATTTTAATTTTTTTTTTAAATTCTTATTACTTGCTTGTTTATTTATTTTTGCTTGTCACAAAATAATGAAACTTGACATCTGTGAGATTTGATACCCCCCCCCCAACCTAAAAAAAAAATCCTTGGACGTCTGTGCTTACATTATCCCTTATAACTTTTTTAAAATTATCTTAAGTCCTCACTAATAATTCATTCCTACTATAGCAACGTATTTTTGTCCCTGCACAAAGCCGTTCTAAGGAATCGAAATAATTTTTATTTTTCAATTATTTCTGCTGCCATAGCAACCAATGAAATAATCACCGGTTTCTTTTCGCAGACGCATTCCTACATGACTGTCGAAAAATTCAAGATCATATAACCTGGCAGAATTATTTTTATGCATGAATAGAATATCAAATCAAAAGAAGACTTATTGGCCTTTTTGAACAAATATTAGGATTTTTGAAAATTGAAAAAATAGTGTTTGGACAAATATATTTTTCTAGAGTTTTGATATATCAAAGGCACATTATAAATAACAAAATTCCACTGGAATAATTTCAATTTGTTTGAGGTTTTGGTGTTTTTGAGCTAGATTGACTGGGCTAACTTCTTATTCTTGAAATAATGGCTTTATCTTGATGTTTAATTGTTTTAGACCAAAATCATTTCATGCAACACATATTGTCTCGTTTTAATCACCAAAATATAAAGGGCATAGCATACGTTTATTAAAATTTCTAAGTTGAAAAGTGCGCTGACAAACCGTGTATCTCTATATTCAATTCCTACAATATATATATAATTTCACATTCTTGAGTAAGTGAATTTGAATAAATACACATTTGTTTAAAATTTTTGTTTGTTTCCTTCCTCCCTCGTAGCTTTTGGAACTTTGATGTGACGTTAAACGTGGAATTAATTTTGAACATCCTAATAATCGATAAAAAGCAAGGCACTTAATTTTACCGGATCCCTTATGATAATTTAATTTTGAAAAGTGAGCTTGAATTTTAATTACATCTCGGATCAACGTACACTGTAGTAGAATATGTAATTTTAATTTTCACCTTAAATTACGGTCGTCGCCCGCGTGGCGCATTGGTAAAAGCGTCTGCTCTAGAGTCGCGAAGTAAGGAGTTGATGCTTATATCGCTAGTTCGAATCCAACTGTGGGACGTGGAGACCGGCTCTTCGCGGATTAGACTGTATAAACCGAGGTCCCGTGTCGCAGTAGGTGCTGGCACGAAAAAGATCCCTCCCTTCTCAATGGCTCTGCGTATAGGACAAAATTTGCAGTTTTCCACCGGCATGTGTTCGCGTTTCCATATGAGTGAAAAATTTTTGAGAGGGACGTTAAACAATATACAATCAATAAATTACGGTCCCTTTAAAAATTGCAGAATAATATATATTCTCGATATTGTCGACGTAGATGATTTTTGAAATGAATATAATAACAATACTCAAGCAAAGATGGCGATCGTTTTACTGCCCGAAGCCTCAAACAATAGGAAAATTGGTAAGGATAAGCACGCAATAACCTATACTGAACTCCCTCAGTTTCAATTCCATTCAGCCCCATTTTTCCTTTGACTCTGTGAGGGAGTTCAGTATAGTGTCTCTTTTTTCCCTGCATTTATTTCCTGTGTTAAGATAAGTACATGTATCAGAATTCAGAACGTTAAACCATTTACATAAAAAGGAAGTCATAAAATGTCTCAGACTAGACAAATAAATAAAAAGGAACGCTTTCACAGTTACAAACATTACACTATTTTTCTTTTGAAATCTGAAAATCAATAAAGTTGTTCAGCTAATTCAAACTCATTGTTTATTTTTATGCAAGGATATACTAGTTTGGCCTATCATTAATTGGGCTGTTTCTATTTAATGCAGAAATATCTCGATAGTTTCTAAAACGCTGTCCATTGGCAGTAATGGAACAAAATGGTTTAGTCCCCAAAGGGCCTATTTCACTACTTATATTTGACCACAATATTTGAAGTTTCACACTGTACATCATCGTCGGAAACCCACGGGTGATCTCGTCTTTACTTATCACCCGTGGGCAAACTCGCTGAAATATCGCCGTAAAACATGCTAATTTGTTGTTTTTAGTCAACCAATCAGAAAGTTGGAACTCTTCAATTTTGCAAATACGTTTATTACTTTGCTAATTATGGTAAATATTTTGATGCTCGTTAAAACGTGCAAAGTTTGATTTAACACAATGAAAGTCAATTTGTACAGGTCACTGACATTAATATCCGTCAGATATTATGGAGTACCTCCTTTTAACTGCAAAATGCACCAGTGAGTGGATTTATCAGCTGTGTTAACTACGGAGTTTTGGCAATGCCGAACATGCATACGTAACGTGAACTGTGATTCGTTGTTTCGCATCGCGACTCTGTGATGCGGCCAATCAAATGACCCATGAATATTTAATTACATACGACGATTTTTCAGCGAGTTTGCCCACGGGTGATAAGTAAAGACGAGATCACCCGTGGGTTTTCGACGATGACTGTACATTTAATAATGAGCTATTTAAAGGGAGGATTTTTCTGTGGAGATGTTTTCTAGTGTTGTAACACCCATAGACTGGGCGTATAATTTGCCCCTCTGCTACTTTACTGCTAGAAAGTAGTAGAGGTAGGATGATACTTGCACACATCAATTTCAATCACTGCGGTATACAAGTATACCAAACATGTAATTTTAATCAAATGGCTTAGAGACTTGCCCTACCTACCGTGCTATATCACTCTACCAAATATGCAAATTAAATGAGAAGGCTTACAGACTAGTCCCACCTACTGTACTTTATAAATCTGCCAAACAAGTAAATTAATTCAAAGGCTCAGAGGTATATCACCCAAATGACTCCATCGATTTGAAAAGGCTTGATAGTGTGTTTTTACAGAAGGCTCAATGCAAGATCTAACTCCATCCCTTTGATTGCGAGCAAAAGGCTTGATTAATTAAGGTCTTCCGTTTCCAACGGAAGACCTTCTACTGATTCTGAAGATTAAGATTATTATTCTTTTTTTTTTTTTCTTCCTAGACGCCAACTTTGAGGCCTCGTATCTCGCTCATTTTTTAATGGATTTTGTTCAAATTTTCAGACATTATAGACGGTAATAAACTCTATCAGAATGCTGTCAATAATTTCAAGAAGTCACTTCCGGTTTTGAGTTATTTCCCTTTAAACGAAAAATTATAGGCTTTCATTTCCAGACAAAGGCTCAGAGACCACTAGAGCTGGAGCAGAAATTTTACTGGTTTTAGATAACAGAAGGATTGAAGTTGTGCACATCGGTTTTTGTTTTTCGATTTTTCTATTCAAAATGGCGCAATACAGGGGTCCAAAAATAGAACGCATAAAAGAGCGAAAATTTACACATGTTTTCCTTTTTATCTTGAAAACTAAAAATATTTTGTTAAGACATGTTGAACAAAAGTTGTGCATAATTGCAAGGGCTTTCATTTAATACTATAGAAAAGGGGCTGGCCCCTAAAATAAGGGATCTCTGGAGCTTGAATGTTTTTGCTTTATAACTCAAAAACGGTAAATATTTCGATCTAGATATTACGAGCAAAATTGTTCTTTAACACCCTTTTGATCTGATAGGAATGTTTATTTGTTCGAATATACCGGGGTTATTGCATAATATGCAGTCGAAAGCAGGTCAGGTAAACATGTAGCGTTTTCATTCGGCAAGTAAATCTGACCTCATCATGTGTATAACTTGCTGTAAATAATATACCCTACGGTATTTTATGTTGATTTTCTTCAAAATAAGGTTTAAACGTGTTTTATGATTAACTATTAAATCATGTATTACAACTACTTCTTCTATTTTTAAGGTCTTCCGTTTCCAACGGAAGACCTTCTACTAATTCTGTTGGTAAAGATTATTATTCTTTTTTTTTTCTTCTACTTCCTAGACGCCAACTTTGAGGCCTCATATCTCACTTATTTATCACCGGATTTGGCTCAAATTTTCAGACATTATAGACATTATTAAACTATATCAGAGTTCTATCTAACATTTCAAAAATTGACTTCCGGTTTTGAGTTATTCCCCTTTAAACGAAAATTTATAGGCTTTCGTTTCCGGATAAAGGCTCAGAGACCACAAAAGCTGGAGCAGAATTTTTACTGATTTTAGGTAACAGAAGGATTGAAGTTGTGCACATCGGTTTTTGTTTTTCGATTTCTGTATTCACAATGGCGCTTTATAGGGGTCAAAAATTAGAACG
Source organism: Saccostrea cuccullata (assembly GCF_032062105.1). Lineage (NCBI taxonomy): Eukaryota > Metazoa > Mollusca > Bivalvia > Ostreida > Ostreidae > Saccostrea > Saccostrea cuccullata. The sequence goes on along the minus strand of NW_026934615.1, from coordinate 29,622 downwards.
CCTAAAAGAGCGAAAATTTACACATATTTTCCTTTTTATCTTGAAAACTAAAAATATTTTGTTAAGACATAATGAACAAAAGTTGTGCATAATTGCAAGGGCTTTCATATGATAATATTCAAAAGGGGCTGATCCCTATAATTAGGGATCAAGGGACCTTGAAAGTTTTTGCTTTATAACTCAAAAACGGTAAATATTTTGAAATGACTATCGATTATAAAGTTGTGCTTTAACATCTTACTGATCTCATGAAATTGTTATTGTGTTCGAGTCTTGTTTTAAATGAGCTGGTGCATGACCTATATATGCACAGGTAATTCTTTTCACTCAGCACGTAAACGAGAGCTCCTCATGCATGTAACCAAAGCAAGCTTATTATGAATAATAGACATGGCTACATCGGATTCTAATATTCTTCAGAATAAAGTTCTTGAAGTGTTTGTGCTTTTTTTCTTCCAAATTATCATGTTTATTCACTGACAACTTTCCCTTTAATTTCATTTTTTTTTAAATCGTATAAACCAAGTCCACTAAAAAGGGAAGAAAATATAATCTTTTCTTCTTATCACATAAAAACAAACAATATACTGAGAAAATAAAACATAACTAAAAAGCACATATGCTATTCACAGCCATTAAGTGTACGGCTTTAACATTCACCTTGTTTGTTTACATTTATATAACGCGCCTTCCTCGATACCGGCGGTGCAAAGTCGGTCACCGGGAATCAATCGGCGTGTGATCCAGCGACCTACAGTCATACACAAAAAATAAACAACCACAGAATAGGTAAATTAATTCTTGATAAAATTGTTCCTTTTTATGCTATCTCTGCCCCATGAAAATATTATTTTGTTCGAGTCTTACGTATGGTAGTAAAGAAAGCTAGATCCGTATTCACCGTAAACAAGGCTCCGTTCTCATTTTGATATTGAAGAATAATTTAAATAAACTTGCCGTAAGTAATAAATATTTTACAACGCTGTATCATATCTCTTTTTTAAATTAGGTTTTAAACGTGTTCTTTGTTTCCTGTTCGGAGTATTCGATGGTATCATTTTCCTTTTATTAATAAAGATCTTTCCAACTACAAGAGAAAGAGTTATAGAAAAAAAAAGTACGAGCATCTTTTATTCGTTTGAATATAAACACAAACAATTTGAACGGAAACAATATACGCCCGGATTTCATAAAAAAAAACTATTAAGAGTCAAATAATACACAATTATTTACTGTGCGATTCTCATATTCACCTGGAACCCAGATTCATTACGTAATCTATCTTTCGATTACACGCAGCCGAGAAATTCTAAAGCGACACACCGCGGTGAACCATTGACCCCGCAGTCATAGGCAAAATAATTGGTATATTATTCTACAACAGTAAACAAATATTATTTTCTTTAAGTAAATTAAATCTTCCAAAAATATCTTAAAATGTTTTAGGTTTGACTTTAGTATAAAACGCTGGGGCATTTATTTTACATGTACATTAATCAGTCTTCAATTTTTAAATATTCGTTAGCTCCAAATTTGACGATTCATAACGCAATAAGGACTGGCGATCTTCAGTTACTTTACCTCAAACAATATTTATTAAAATGCACAAGCTTTGCTCTTTTCACACACAAATAAATCCGTTTTCAACACGAGTTTTCCGAAACACATTTTTTTTCATCACATATATTAACCATGGCTTTACCAATTTTAAACTTTTAAAAGGAATATTAATCTTCCGAATCGTAAGGATAGAATTATACTCAATGAAATGGATTAAACATCAATAAGTAACATCGGCACATGTAAACTTCATAAGTGACTTCTGTGCTGCACACTGTCTATTTATATTACAGGTTTTATAGTAAAGTTCAAGAAATAATGATTTTAAAGCAATGAACTTAATTTGTTTTATAATTTATTCAAAACCCGTATAAATGATTAGTATAGTGTGCTAACATTGTAATTTTGTTCCGCGATTAAATATCAGTAGCAGGTTATACAATGTACATTCGAGTAGTAATAAACCCGTATCGTATGTCCAGAATCGAAAATCTAAGAAATTATATACCGGGGTAACAATCTTATCTGAATATTACAGACTTATCATGTAATTACACGTTATTACAACCTAAATTAAACTGTTAAAATCATAACCGGAACCAAAGTCAAACCATTTGTATCGTTTACCGTATATAACTCAGTATTTTCTTTAAAATGATGAACGTATATCTAGCGCAAATTACTTTCCTTGGTTTAAAAATACGCGTACGAGAGAAAGCGAGTGAGAGGCATTTTATTCAAGTACATTCATGTTTTTACCAGCGAGTCACTGTATCAAGTATTGTCTAATTTTTATTTTATTACACATAATATCCCTTTCCTATTTAAATTTAATTTATTTGATGATTTTATTCAACTTCAAGCACAATATCATTATGTAGACAGTAGTACTAAAATGAAGTACATGCACGGATGCTATTGTACATCGGGAATTTTCTTTAATCATTTATCCATGCATTCCTCCTTCAAGGGAAATAATTATGAATAAATTGATTGAATAACGTGTATAAAACCATGTGGTTTCGGTTTGTCAGCGTGTTTTAGATCATGATCAGCAAATCACAACTCCTCGGGTCTTCCTGTCTAACAGAATAATAACCTCGAATGTATAAGGGATACATCAAGACATCCCCATGCTCCTCACCCCCCTTTTACCCAAACTTTGAAATAAATGAGGAAAGATATTTTATTTGTGGACTTTTGAGTTTAATTTTATTGAAAGTAAAGCTAGCTATTACCTAATACGTATTATGGAAGGGACTTTCAACCCCGTCTATCTTTTTTAAATAGAAACTCCATGTTGTTTGAATATTAATATCCGGTGATGTTTAAAAATACCTCAATGTTGTTTTTCTGACCTGTGACAAAATGGAACGAGATAATGCAAATTTCAAACATCTTCATCGGCCAATGACAGAAAAGTTGTAAAATTCCTGTCAGGGTTATGAACTTCTAATCACTAAAAGGTGTTTGTCTTGACACAGAGCCAAGGTTATTCTGTTAAGATCAAGGTCACCGACAGAAGAAATATTTTCTTTACTACGCCATGAAGTAGTAAATGAAAATCATTGGAGTCTTTTACTTGAAACAGATTTCTTATGATTGGAGGGTTTGTCATGACTCTGATCAAATGTCTTTCTGGCAAATCAAGGTCACTGACAAAGAAAACAATGTTTAAGCATAACTTTGTAATTAAAATTCAAAGAAAGGTTGTTGACATAAGAAAGTGCAGTAACCTTGACCCAAGGTCTGTACTTCCTGTCCACAGCTCCAGCGGAAGACCTACTCGTTGCTTTGCAACGAGCTCGGCTCTAGTTTACTATATGATCTTACAAATGTACTATGTGTGTAAATTAAATAAAAAGTATTCCACCCATTTAGTATTAAGGATTGAAAACATTGCTATATGTTCTTACAGAAGGAATAAGGTGACCTTTATCTCAGTAGCAGATTTGGTACGGTAAAGTTATTGAAAGCAATAGCAAAATTCATTTGAAAAAAAAACAACAAATGAAAAATATATATGAAAAAAATATATTCCCGTTATAAAAATACATGTTTAATCCAAACACGCATTATTTTTGTTTATTTATCTCCGAACTGGTGAACAGTATTTCTCTGAAATAAATGACTCCAGTTCATCGTCCTAATTCTCCCTCTCTAATGTCAAATCTTCATAAATAGGAAGGAAGAGTTACCCTTTCTGACACAGTATTTGCCATTTTCCAACCAGTTCTCATGACTTTGTTTGTCCATGCATTTGTTATTATGTTCAATACATTCACCTCTTCTAATTTTGTGTGTAAAGTTATACTAGCAAAGGGTGAAATGCTTGCTTGTAGAGCTGTTTTTCTTCCACAGTGAATGATGTGATGGGTTATTCTGTCTTTCCTAATAACACACTACTCAACGCGTTATCGGCAACTCGGTTGTTATCGGACACTCGGTGCAAGAAAAGCAATATTTAGAAAATGTGGGTAATTTCAAATTTCATATATCAACGATAAATTTGTATTTCAATTGATGATACTTTCATCAGCAGAAAGCACAAACCAAATCACTCTCTTTCAAAAGATCTACAGCTCTTTCAAATAATATTATACAAAATTTTCGGACTATGTCACCACATTATAACTTCTGTACAGTTCAAAATTAGTTTATTCTATTAAACAAACTGATCTGTTTATTCTATGGACAATTAGATACCTTTAGATCAGCAAACTGGGATTAAAAATCCAAATTAAAGGTTAGTAAACAGTTTTTTAAAAATGTCTGGTTAGTTGAAAACATGTTATCGTCAACTCGGTTGATGTTGCCGGATACTTCGGTTTTTGACGGCTGTACGTTATCGGAAACTCAGGTTAAAAAGTTTCCTTTAGCTTCATAAATAGATTGGAAAATTCCATTATAATCTGCCAATCCTTGAAAATAGCAAACGTAAAAGTTTGTTTTGATATAAATGTATATAAATAAGATTAATAATTATAAAATTATTATAGAACTACTCATCTGTTCAACCATTTTTCTTGTTTTCCATTCAAGATAACCTCTTGGAAACTGCTTCAAGCAGTTTCAAACGAAAATTATCATGTTTAATTAATGATAACAATTTTGCTTTCGTCTTCCGATATAGTTTACATGTAATTGTATTACGTTATTTTGAGGGAAAAAAAACAAGTTTAATTTCCCCCATGATTCCCGGGGAACTATTTTTTTGTCCAGTAATGTTAATCGTATTATCACGTCACTGTTACACATATATAGCAGGTATGCCCCATATATGAAATAAGTGCCTGTGGTTGTGACGTCAGGACTTATGTTGCTCCGCAGAAGAACGTTTAACATAGTTTTAGAAGCTTAAAATAGAATCACCCAGTTTATAGGACTTTTTAAATACTTGTCACTTGATCATGTGATGTTGTGTCAATCAGACAGCTCCCAACATTAAAGAAAAATAATAATTCTTAATTCTTTTTTATACAATGTAATATGGATATGTAGTAGATTTTAGAGACTATCCTTTAACAAAAAGCGTGGTTCAGAAAAAAATATTTTCAAAAAAATGAGTTAAGGGAGCCGACTGGAATTTTATTGTGTTAGAAACGCTTTATTAAAAAAAAATAATACATATCTTATTTTCCAACCGTTAAAAATACCTATTAAGGAGGAGGGGTGCTGGTTGATTCACTTCAGTTCCTCGTATAATTAACTTTTTCTACAAACAGTTATTTGCGTTTTTAATTACACGGGGGTGGGGGGTGGGGTGATGGTAGAGATTTTTTGCTTCAGTATAAACACCCAATAGCAATGCAAAATCCATGTCAGCCCCCCCCCCATCCATCTGAGCATTAGCGCTATCAACACATGGAATTTGAGCACACTACAGGATGTAACAACCTCCAATGTTTTAGAGATCCGTATTTATGATTTTTTTTTTTTTTATTTAAAGTCAAAATTTTGAATTTTATGTCATATATTTTGGTCTAACTACCTTTTTGGAAATTCACCTAAGCACCCTTGAGTTTAAATTGTTTTGTATGTACATACCAAACTGATAAATGTATTTGTGTTCGAAAGGTTGTGAGTTTGAAACTCAGTGGCGACTGACCGAAGTCGATCAAAATAGGTAGCAACTGTTTCTTCGCCATGCGTTCAGCAACTTGATTGTATGTTGTTTAACGCCTTCCTTCGTTTTTTCCAGTCATATGGAGACGCCATCACTTGCCGGCGGAGAGCTACAAAAAGTTGTCATATACGCGGCACCCAGGGCCATTGAGCAGTGAGGGATCTTTTTTTTGTGCTAGCACCTACTGCGACGTTCCACTGTGGGATACGGACCCGCGACGTAAGGATCGACTCCTTACTTGGCGACTCTAGAGCAGAGACACTCTAACCACTGCGCCACACAGGAGACCTCGGTACCTTTTAATGAAATTTAAAACTTGTACCATATTTTCAAACAGGTCAATGCAGATTTCAGTGAGAAATGCCAAAAAACACACAATTTTTAAAAGTTACATATTCTTAAAGAGGCATATTATAGCCAAAAAATTAGAATTTCTGTCGTTTCTTTGCGTTTTTCCTTAATTTATGACAACCTTTGTTTCCGATAACCAAAACCGAGTTATCCGATAACAAAGTGCATTATTCAACCGTATTTCCGATAACATACTGAAAGTTAAACTCGGGCAATTTTTGCTTTTTAATTACATATTCGCAAGATTCTGAGGAAGTCTTCCTGTGGACAATCATTAACGCAAGGTAAACAAGGATTTTGAAGAAAAAAGGCTATTTACAGCAATGCCAATCGGAGAAAAAACTTGCAAAATATAACAAATTTGACTTTAAAAGCCTCCCAAAGGCTAACAAATGCTATACTAGTACGTATCGAGGCTTTATTTTGTATCCGTATTCATTTCTGTTTACAAAAAGCACAATGAATATTCTCTGTTTCTATTTTAACAGAGTTTATTTAAAATAAGTTACTAACCTGTCAAAAATTGTTATCAACCGAGTGTCCGATAACAACCGAGTAGCCGATAACGCGTTGAGCAGTGTGAATAACATGTGTCTCACCATACGGACATACAACAAGATTAATATCATTGTTCCCCTGGTATTGTGTCATCTTCCGTCCACTTTTATTCAAAGTATATTAATCGCAAAAACAAATGAATTCTCCTACACACAATAAAGGCTGCTAAGGCATGTGTTTAAATATTTCGGGATATATTTATTTGTACCACTAAAAACTTGCAGTTAACTCTACCTATTATAAAATGTCTGCTCTTTATACAAAATGGTTACAGAAATCTCCATCCACTGAAAGAAATTAAATTTTTTACCTTGGGTTCACAGAAGGTTTACCAGTGAAAATGCTTAATTCATAATATCTATACCAATGACTAATAAAAGAATAATTAAACAATTAAGAATCATTCAAAAAAGCATTACTCGTATTAATATGTATTAAATTCTTAAACTTATAAGCATACTTCTATAATATTTCTTTGCATCCACACTCACTAATTAGCCAATAACGGTTAAGGAGAGATAACTCAAAGTGACAAGATTACTCCCTGTCTTGTCATTAACAAGAGGCCCATTATAATAATTTATACTCCACACAACATATAGTACACATTAAGTGTTTCATCAGATGGTACGCACATTGTCTCACGCCAAAATGTCTTTAAAACATCTATTTATTATATATTTCAGCAATAGCAAGTTCAGCAACCCGATTTGCATATTTTCTGTAAATATATGAACTCAAAATAACTACTTCTACAAGCCTCTGAAAAAATAACTTAGTGTCAATAACCCTGTAACTTAACATTTAACACAACATCTTCCTCTTACTTGATAACCTCACTAATAAAATAATCAACGGGAACTGATGAACCACCATGTGAAATATTGTTACCTTTTTGATATCTTTGAGATTAAATTATAAAAAATAAAGAAAACGTAATGTTTTTTTTTGTTTTAATTTTATTTGAACATGAAACAGAATGAAATTAAAAAATCACCCACGGAATCCATAAGTTTTGCTTGCACATGTACAAACAATATCATGAATATGTCGATAAGGATTCATATGAGTGTAAACTTCATGGTCACCATTTCCTTCGGCGCGTGTCTTCGAATAATGGATTGCGAGCCCGATTTTATTGTTTTGATTAAAAAAAAAATTGTAAAAACTGTGTATGTATGTGCTTATTTCCATTTAATTTCTTACGATTCATACCTTATATGATTTGATTATTTTATTAATAAAAAAAACGCCTTTTTCTTTTAATTATCAGTCTTTCAATTATCATTTTATTTAACTTTAATTAAAGATTCAATTGTAATTGTTATACTGAAATGATATTTATCATCCGGAGTTATAACTTAAAAAGACGATTTTCAAGAATGAGTCAATGGTCTAGAAGTTATTATACACATTAAAAACTTGATAGTGTAAAAAGATTCTATCATATCAAATTTTTATCAGTTGTAATTCATAAATACAAAAAAAGTCGACGTCTGACATTTCACCAACCTATGAACTCTTAGTTAGTCCATGCAAAATAAGAAAACGGTTCACGTTTACATAATATTTAATCAAAGAAATAGAGACAAACGTCATGAACAACAACAGGGGAATTTACAAAACACTTCCTTACTTATGCTGGGTAATCAAAATCAAGAGTACTATAACTGTTAACTTCTTTACAAGACAATAGTTGCTTGCTATATTTTGAAATTTTCAACCGAAATGTAGATATCATATGGTGAGTAATGAAAATCAAGAGTCACACATTTGCAAATCTATAGCTATCTATTTCTTTACAAGACAATAGTTGTTTACTGTATTTTGACCTCTTCAACCAAAATTTATTATTGAGAGCGTAATTAGACAGTATATATAATAAAGTTCAAACACAGCGCATCTAAACGCAGTCATGGCTTCGAATGTAAAAGCTGTCTTCTAACAACAAATTGATGATGATGGTGAAACGCCAATGCCTGTAATAGAGAAGAATAATTGATAATTAGTAAAGGACTGTACTCTATCAAGATGTCCCATTACAACAGGAAGGTCTACATCCACATTCAAAGTAAGTTTAAAAGCTCTGTTTTATGGTTATTTATTATCTGAAGTACGGGCATTTAAAAAAGAAAAGAATAATTCCTTCGCTCAGATCTCAATATTAATGAACCTATTGTTTCATAGAAATTAAGCTGCAATTATTGTTTAACGTCCCTCTCGAGAATTTTTCACTCATATGAGACGTCACCGTATGCCGGTGAAGGGCTTCAAATTTTGACCTTTACTCGGCACTCAGGGCCATTGAGCAGTGATGGATCTTTATCGTGCCAACGTCTGCCGATGACACGGGGCCTCGGTTTTTAAGGTTTCATCCGAAGGACCCGCAACTTTCACTTCAAAGTGCCGAGCGCATGGCGAAGGAACAGTTGCTACCCATTTTATCAACTTGGTCAGTCGCGGCCGAAATACGAACTCACGACCTCCCGATCACGGAGCGAGCGCTCTACCGACTGAGCTACCGTGAACGGTCTCCTCTTTCTGAGTGAAATTTAAAGAAACTTTCACAGAATATGTATTACATATTGCCATTGTGCACCTCCTATTTCTTTAAAATGAAATAATAAAGAAATTATCGAGTATAATCTGGTTTTGGTCAGTTTAGGCTTTTTTATAATACGTTTGCAGATTATAAAGCGTAAACTGATCCAAACTAGATTTTACTCGATGATTTGGCCAAAAATATAGTCCTTCCTTAATTTGTTTGTATGTTTTTTTTTGTTCAAAACAAATTTCATTGTCACTTCGTATCGGTAGATATAAATTATTAACAGCGAAATTTTACAATGACTTTATTTAGTTTTATAACTACATGTATAATACATATGTATTTTTTAAATTTTATGTGAATGACCTCAGTAAATGAGTAATTGGAACTGTTGTTGTAAAAGCTGTATTTAATGAAGGAGCACACGTTAAGTACATATATCCTGACCTATAAAGACCAGGAAATACTTCAGGTCATGATGTATTAGCTTTGCGCAGGCGTAGGATGACTGGGCGGTAATTTCAAAAAATGATTCAAAAGACGCTCAAATTAATAAAGATTAATACGGAAACTTCTCGATCATTACTCATTGCATCAATTATTGTGATGGAACCCCAAACACACACGCCCTTTTTCGTACAAGTAAAACGTCCGTTCAAGAGAATATATAAATGGGAGGGGGTTGTGACAGAATATCAGTGACAATTATTGCAGAAGAATTCTTTGATTTTCTGTAAGTAAAATATTCCTTTCGTTTTAAGAACTACCTTAATTATTTTAGGTGAAAAGTTAGGGAGCTTTCTTTTAGGTTTATGACTGTTAAGTTTATGGAAGTTTGTTAAGGTTGTTAAAAAAAGTTTTTTAAGTGTTACAATATTTTTTAGCTTATTTTTTATTTCGAATTTTATTTTATAAAGATATGTTATCTTTATTGTTGGTCACCTGTTTTTAATCGAATTTCCATTTCAACAAACTTAGCAAATTCGTTTGGTGAGTTTGAAGAAATGTGGTTGAAGATGGGAGAAGACTTGGAAATGGAAGGCCTGTCAAAGCGGTGAGTTGAACAGCTTTTTTTAGAGTTATTTTTCTTTGACTTGATTTAATAAGCCCTTTTATGATTTTGACTTGATTTAATAAGCCCTTTTATGATGTATACTTTCATACAGTTTGTTTTTTAAATAGAAGTAGGAGTTCGGTCCAATTACCTCAACCGTAACTGCCCCCAGAGCAACTCCATTTAAAGGGGAGTTTGGTCCAATGGCAACCCCAATTAAGGGAGAGTTTGGAAAAACTACGTCAAACTTGACTGCCCCCCTGACAACCCTTATTAATGGAGAGTTGGGCACAATTACGTCAACTCTAACTATGACAAAAGAAAATGTAATCAAAAGAAAGTTTGGTCAAACTACACTAACCGTAACTGCGCCCATGGGAACTTCAATTAAAAGGGACTTTGTTCAAACTCCTACAAACATAACTACGCCAATGGCAAACCCGAATAGAGGGAATGATTTCCTGAAGTCATTGCGGTAATTATATTAACGTTTTTTTTTTAAAATCTTGTTTTATATCCTTAAACTCAAAATTTACGAAGGTTAATATTATCAGAATTTTAAATCATGGGGTACCGCAATTATCAAAATAAATGATACCATGTTCATTTATGTTTTTATAAGTTAGTATGTTTAATTAATTCATATTTAAATTATTTGATCATGTGTTTAATATTTTTTACGATCCTGACTATTTCCTCATTATATCTACAGAAAGAAGAGCCCAAGGAAATATGCAGCCTTGGAGAGAAGGTGTAGGACACCTAATTATCAACAAGACAGGCCCTTGCTAAAAGAAGAACTGTGGGCTCTTCAACAAATGATTGAATGTATGAAAAAAGACTTAGCACAGTCGACAATTTTAGTAAATTTTATAACAGACTATATAAATAAAAACTGTAAACGAAGATTGGGATTCCAAACTCTGTGAAATTCCAGACCATGTTCACCGTCTGAAAGGACTAAATTGCGACTCTTAAAAAATGTATGCAGAGAGACTTAGCTCAATATTTAATCTTAGTAAAATTACAAACCATGTTCACCGTCTGAAAGAAGAACTTAATTGTGGCTCTTCAAAAAATGATAGACTTATGCAGAGAGACTTAGCTCAGTCTTCAATTTTAGTAAATTTCCTATCAGAGTACAGAAATAAAAACTGTAAATTAAGTATACAAAAATCAAAATATATTACAAATGCAATAACTTGTGTCTTCATCATCAGATGTCTTGTTCATGTTTTAAGTTACATCAAATTAATATATGAAATTTAATATATCCTAAAATATAGCAATTTACTAATCATTTCATTTTCAACTATATGCACAATAATCAAAATTGATTACGAATACAATGATAAATGACGTTTTTGCTTTATGAAGTCTAATCTCAGATTAACCAGAATTACAGCTACGGTAAACATAGTCTGTATTTCCATTTCACAGAGTTTGGAATGTTACTCTTTGTTTATATTTAAAAGATTTTAAATGTTTTTGTGTATATTTTAGAATAAAAATGATTTTTGTTGTGTTCCCTGAACTTTCGGGTTACTCTTTTTAAAATCATTTTCATTAAGATATTTAATGGGACAATATTCTCTTTAAATTGAAATAAACAAATTTGAAATTAGTTTTATGCTTGTATTGTTGTCAAACTTATATTTTTTAAAATCATTTAATAGATAAGTTTTACTAACTGGTTCGACTTCAGAGAGTAACCATGGATTCTGTAAGAATTACTCAGCCATGGCTCAATTTATAGTTTTCGTTGGTTTTGTTTGAAAATAAGTGACCTTGAAGATGTGACCTACATTAGAAGTTCACGGACTAAGTTCCAAGGTCACCTTGGGTAACTCACTTGACCTTGGAGTGACCCCTTTATGGGGTCTGGAAAACCCCATGACGTCATCCTGACTGTTCTCTGTACCCCTTACTACTTGCACATCTTTTATTTCTTTGAAATAAAATTTTGAAATAATTAAGTTTGATTATTCTGCAGAATAATTTAAATATCCATAACTGTTAATATCTCCTTTTGTGGATTTTGATGATAGACAACTAATTTACAAAACCCATCAAATTCCTTTTGAAGTATTGGTAGCATATCAAAATGCTGAGGTTATATAAGTACGCAGAAGATGTAAGAGATGCTGCGGATGTCTCATAACGCTTTTCTTTAGTAAATACCTATTGTTTTTAATTTCAATAATAATTAATATCAAGAATGGCACTTAAAGGTCATACGAAACAATGTCCTGCGTATTTTGGGTTGTATACGAAAATGAGTTCATGTGAGCAACATTAATCAGCCTGAAGTAACATTTTAGATTTTTTACGCAAGTTGGAGGCAGCAGAGTCGATCAAAGATACTTGACTGCGAAGATGAACTTCGACTAGGGCGGCTTATCTCCCTTTGCTTATGACGTCAATAAGACCCACTCGCTACATTCAGTACTAATATTTATATAGCCGATCATGTCTTATGCAGCGTAATTCTTAAGAAATAGCATTATCTTGACTAAAATTTTGCATGAATATATGGTTTTCAAACCAGATAGTGTTTGTCTTTTAACATCCTGATGCATGTTTGCAAGATTTTAGCATTTTTTATCCGTTTAATTTATTGTCATCCTTCTACATTCTAATGTATTCTCTTTAGAGAAGTGGACAGGCTTTCGTCTACATGTAGCTTTCGTGGATGTAGGCGAAAGCCTGTCCACTTCTCTGAAGAGAATACATTAGAATGTAATGAGAGAGATGGAGAAAAAAAAAACGATGGCCAGTGCTCGAGTAATATATATATATATATATATATAGAGGCTGTGAAATAGCATTACTGTTGAATAAATTTCTAACACAAAAATATGATTTGTTAAATTTCCAATAATTTTTTTAAGAACGATCAGAATATGAGCACTATCGATTATCGATCGGTAGCACGCGCATATAAGTAAAGCTGGATTCGATTGACAGCGGTGTGTGACAGTGAAACTACACCTAAGGATAAATGTCATCTAGTATCTGTTTATGCAAATGAAATGATTCTATGATATCGCTACCTCGCCTTCTCCTCTCTCAGTTATTCCTTATACCTTTTCTTTGGCTATCATGATCCCTTTCTCATTGACTCTTTCTCATCCCGTATTTTTTTTTAACCAAAGTCGGTACATTTGTAATATGTGCCTTTTTAAATATCGTAATAATTTTAAAAAGTTAGCCTCGGACTTTAAACGCAATTCTATCTATATACGTAATCCTACGTTTCTGTATGTATTTACAAATCAAGTTTTCTAAATTTGTATCAGTTTATTTCAATAAAGATTAAATTCTGCGAAAAAGAATGTTTAACTGTCAAAATATTTGATTCTTAAAATTGTTCAGGTTCAGTCTCACAAACAATGGGCATTGGCACGGGCACTGGAAGTTAATGTATATAGTATGTGTATGTATATCTTTTTTATATACATACACATACTATATATTTATATTAACTTCCAGTGCCCGTGGGCATTGAGGGCATGGGTTTCTTTTCAACGGATCATCTTATGCACGCACTGTATGAGTATTTTCAAACTGCAGTTACTCAATCAAACTGTTATAGAAGTATCAGTACCGTAACATTACAGTACAGTTATATTCACGTGCATACTTGTAATGCTGCTAAGTTTTTAAAATCATGTTTCTAGTGACAGCAAAAGTACGATGTCACTAAAGTACGATGATGTCGTCATAAACCTCCTATTTCTCTATATCATTTTCATGAGTTCTCGTGTTTCAGATTGCAAAAGTGTGCATTCAAATACGCCGACTTTTTTTAGATTAATGTTCATCATAAACTTCAATATCCCCGTGTTAATTTAGGGAAGGGGGGGTACATCATGTATCATATACGTATAAAAAAAAACAAGCAAGGAGATTGTTGTCTCTAAGGTATTAATTTAAAATACTCAGTAAGTAATCTTGGTCGGAGTGAAAAATCTTGATTTCATCAGGGTTTTCACCAGGATCATCTTACTATGAATAGCTCTCGTTTTCAGTTGCTGTGGCCAATTAACGATAAGTTTAAATAGAGTAAACTGTTCTTTAGAATCAGATAGCTCATCTAAAAACATAATCACATTTATATCAACAAAAAAGACTAAAATTAACTCAATAAAATACAGTAAAATTACACTAGATCTAACGCGCTGTTTACATCAATGGGTCGTTGTGACGTCATACAAACACAAAATCAAGAACGATAAGCGGGTAACAAATTTATCAAGTGGGCAAGTTTAGGCCTAAATTTTTCCGTTAAGCAAAAGAATTTTTCTTTACCAAACGTAATTTAACATTCTTTCATACCAATCTTTAAGTTTAAAAAGTAAAATCCTAGTGTTATGAACTGCTTCGTATGAACTTTAAGGTCAGACGACACGTTCCTTAATATTCTTCATTGTCTACAATATGTTTTAAATATATGTATATAAAACTTATTTTATAGCTCATCCAGATGATTACCCACATGGAATATACAGGAAATATTATCCTGTGGTATCTTGTCCAGATGACTAGTAAGGTACATGTACCGTAATTTTTTGTGAGAAAAAATGTGTAGAACCTAGACTTTAATGACAATTTCTTAGGAAAAGGTGTATATTTCTGAGGAACGTGTCGCCTGACCTTAATATTATATGATCGAATAGTATCGGATCCCTTATAATTAATTTTAACTTTAACCAATACGACTCTGATAAAGCTAGATGTTCTTTTTATTGAAAAAATTGGAATAAAGTCTAAGAAAGTGTTCAACGTAGAAGTATATGAAATTTAAATTTTCAATTAAATTCACGGTTCCTGCGAAGAAAAACAGAATAATTCAACTCGATGATGTTGAAAAAGACCATTTCTTTTTAAAATCAATATAATAATACTCCTTAGTTAATTTAATAATGATTTACAGAAATCAATATCAGACTTCGTATCACTTATTTATCTATGAATTATATTGATAACGAAGATAATTTAAATATTTATTACCCGCTTTTATTCATTTTAAACGCATTGAATGTTATTTATAAAATAATATTCAGTGCTTCACTTAACGATGGCTATTAAGGTGAAGTGCACAGTGATTTTATTAGATAAACAAGAAGTCTCTGTCGAGACTGTAGCTCTACTGGTTTGTACTTATAACAAAGGAGGAGAAAAGAAGCCATTGCCATCAGACCAAAACTGTAGAAGGAGTAACATTTTAAAGGAATTTCAGACATTTCTATTTTTAGTAACAATGGCAACACCGTTCATCAAAATCAAAAACCGATGTACTATTTTATGTATCATTTTGTATTCTACTTGTGTGCCAAGATATATTGAAATCAGACCAAAGCTATAGAAGGAGTAGCGTTTTAAAGGAATTTCACAGAAAATTCAATTTTTAGTAACCATGGGAATTCGGTTCATTGCAATCAAAATACGATGCAATATTCTATGTATCTTAATGTAGTCTACTTGTATGTCAAGTAATATTGAAATCAGACCAAAACTGTAGAAGGAGTAGCTTTTTAAAGGAATTTCACAGAAAATTCTAATTTTAGTAACCATGGCAACACCGTGCATCGAAATCAAAAACCGATGCACTATTCTATGTATCTTAGTGTAGTCTACTTGTGTGCCAAGTAAAATTGAAATCAGACCAAAACTGTAAAAGGAGTAGCGTTTCAAAGGAATTTAACAGAAAATTCTATTTTTAGTAACCATGGAAACACCGTTCATCGAAATCAAAAACCGATGCACTATTTTATGTATCTTAGTGTAGTCTACTTTTGTGCAAAGTAATACTGAATTCAGACCAAAACTGTAGAAGGAGTAGCATTTTAAAGGAATTTCACAGAAAAATTATATTTTTAGTAACCATGGCATACACAGAATTATGTATCTTAGTGTATTCTACTTGTGTGCCAAGTTATACTGAAATCAGACCAAAACTGTAGGAGGAGTAGCATTTTGAAAGAATTTCACAGAAATTTCTATTTTTAGTAACCACGGCAAAACCGTTCATCGAAATCAAAAACCGATACACAGAATTATGTATCTTAGTGTAGTCTACTTGTGTGCCAAGTTATATTGAAATTAGACCAAAACTGTAGGAGGAGTAGCATTTTGAAAAATTGTTTACAGACAGACGGACAGACAGACAGACGGACGGACGGACGCCGGACGCATTACTATCGCATAAGCTCTTCTGGTCTCTGACCAGTAGAGCTAAAAACTACTTTTTTTGGAAACAAAAAATATCTTCGATAATCGCCAACAAGAATATATAAATATTATTCAAACCCATACATCTAAATCTATAGTGATTATTCCACAATTTATTGCCTGACGTCACGGCGTCAGGCTGTATAAGGATTGATAATTGCTTGATCCGAAACTAATAGATCATACCCAGAGAGCTAGATTTTGTGCAAGCTGATTTACATTGGAAATCTTTTACCTACATTTTAAAAGAAACATTTTTCAGGGAAACAATGATTTTCCTGATGCAAAATAATGCAGTATTTACTTTGTTTACTCTGTTTGCATGAAACAGATTAGTCCATGTGATTTACCGTTTCAACGTGTCCGTGTATCTTTTTTTTCTGCATTTCTATACTACTAGATCAGTCCATTTACATTCTACGAAAGGGGTGAATCGCTCTTTTCGCGCCAAATGTCACGAGTAATTAAGCGATCTTCGCGCCTTTTCTTGGATTGTTCTATTGTATGAATGGGGGTGCTAACTTCCATGGAATAATTGTTATTGTAACCTCCATCTTCATATGATTTAGAAATTCTGTCTACAAATTTTATCTTATTCCTTAAAACAACATATGAATCGTATGTATCAGAATATGGACATGCAAAACAAAAGAAATGATTTCTCTAATTTGTTTCCCCTCTGTTGGTTTATTCTATATTTTAATGGACTAGTCCAATCACCACAAACGATCGACGCAGTTCAACCAGATTCCAGACGATTTGACGAAAGAAATTACTTGTGCGAAATCTTGGATTCTTTTCCACAAAGACCTAAATGTTGGTTTTACCTATTTCTTTCTCAAAGAATTATAGTACCCACCTTTCAGAAAAAAAGATCAATGAACACAAACTACTACTGTTTACTTCATTGGAGAAAATTCTTTCCTACAACATACCGGTATATATTTAGTTATATCAATTCTCTAAAATGTTCACAATGAATGATTTGACAACAGATTTCAGTAAAGGTGTAGCTTTATTTAAATTTAGATCCAGGGGTAGATCAATCTACTTGCAGAAAAGTCAATCGCATCATCTCGGGTCTTTTCTTCAGAGGTCGAAAAACAAACTCGAATGTATCGACATCATCGGATGTTAAAAATTTATACATTTCCTGTTCATAGTAAAAACGAAGTCCCTTCTATAGTATATTTTAGATAATATCACTACATTGAATAAAGTTAACTCCATATTCCACAGATAATAGGTCTATATACATCATCCATGCTTTTATTTCAAAGTTTGTGAAAAGGGGGGGGGGGGTCATGGCGTATAAATTAACAATACATTTGTGGTCTTCTCCCCTAGATAAGGCCCGAGGAGTTGCGATTGGCAGAAAACCCACATTGTTATATATTCTGTTAACAACTCTTCAGAATGCAGCAAAGGCATCGTTCTTCTACAAGTTAAATAGTTAAATATTTTTACAAGGTTCTCAAATAAAGACATATTTCAAACACAAAAAAAGTATTGCTCAGAAGGTTTATCACTTCTCTTACAGATATTGATTGATTAAGTCAGGCAAGCTTTTTGAAAAGCTGTTACTTGTGAAGATGTTAATTTTGAAGAAAGTAGAGCATAACATATTTTTCCTAAAATTAAGTTAGCTGTAGCAACATATTTAGTAGATGCTGGAACGTTTCGGAAAGGAAGGTATGAATGTAGGCGAAAAGGTGTTTCCAAGCTTGGTATATTGTTCGAAGAAATGGATTTTCACTTTGTACAACATAAAGACTTTTCTGCACATGGTCGCATTGTTATTACATATATCGAGGAACTAACAAAGAAGTGTTTTGAGGACGAGGATTTCCAGATTTGCATGAATTGTGCGCTGATATTTTTCATTTTCAAATTTCTGGCATTTTATGTTCGTAAAGAATAATTAACCATGAAGTTTTATGCCATTTTCTCTAAATATCGCACAACTTTATATTATCAGGTTTTACATGCATTTAATTTGTATAGAGAACAACTTTTTGCAGATTAAAGAAAGAAGAAAAATTGCTCAGTACTTTGATAATAGTGACATGAGTTTTGTCTAAACAATAAAACTCACATTATTTGAGAAAAATGAATGGTATATCACTTAATTCCATCTAGTGCCTTAAGAAAGAAATCTGTGGGATGTGAATTGATTTTTTCTAAATCTTAAGGCTTCCTCGATAAACAGTATTCCACCTGTGAAGATAGAGAGTTGCATGAGATTTCTGTTTGTAAAACAATGTGATCCTTTTTTTCTGCACTACCAAGACTTTTCAATTGATGGGAAGAATTGAGAAGGTGCGTAATAGGGTGCTTCCAAATGAAATACGAACATAATACGAAACACCCCTTCCCCATTATCTGCCGTAATTGTGATGTATAGCCCCCCCCCCCCCCAAAAAAAATAAAAATAAAATGAAAGAGGAGGGGTCAATTTGAGGGGTTGGGCATCAATGCTGTGTATATAAAGCCCTCAAGAATGAAGTTGGGATGAAGTTTTTAAAGACAGAGAAAGATAAAAGTTGAAAAGAGATAAATTTAACCTTAAAAAATATGAAATGAAGGAGAAAGTGTCGTGAGTCAATATAGCCCCTAAGCTTAAATCAGATATAATAGAAATTTAGGAGGGTAAAAGATGTGTGGTTTAGTATTGTATGAATGGCATATAAACAGCTCAAACTAACATATCAGAAAAGAAACGAAAATGGAAAACACACTATGAAAATAGTATGTTAGAATTGATTCCATTTTTGCCAGAGAGGAGACCTATTGCTCATGATGAAGAGAAAAAAAAGAACATTAAGAGACTAAAACTGTATAATGAAAATACGATTGAAGAAATAGACATCGGACGGAGGTAATTGTCACATGTCAGCCCAGAGATTTGGAAAGGAATTTCAGGAAGAAAATGTGTAAATACATATAAGATACTTTAAATAAGTCCTACAGTCAATGTGAGAAGAATTCAAAAAGACAATCCCCGAACTGAAAAATAAGTAAAAAATGAGTTAGACAATATGAGATACTGTTATCTGAATCACATCAATCAAAAGGCCATGTTACAGTGTATGGACTTTAATCTCATCGAATGGATGAATCATTAGTAACAAACATAATTAACAGAGTAGTTTAATGAGTTCATACAAAAAAAAACAGCAATTTATATGTTTTTAGAAGATTTTTTTTTATCCGACACCGATGCTTAATCACTGTAAAAAAAGAGTACAACAGAAATTTGTACGACGTCATATAAGTACGGATTCTTTACAAGACACAGATTTTCAAGACGTAAACAATATTTCCAAGTGCACATTTTGGTTTTGCAAGACATTTTAGTCTGCTGAGGGACAGACACCGAGAGTACAGAAACATTAATATGGAGGTACAAAAATATCCCTTGATGATACTGCTACAACCCCCTTCTTTTAATATGGAAATCTTATACGGTATGTGAGAATGAGTAAAAAATTTAAATGGGATGTTCTTGCTCTCTTTTTTAATTGTTCTCTTTGTGTGTTGACGAGAACCCCCCCCCCCCCCCCCCCCCCCCCCAGTTTCCGTCTGATGACGATGCTATCTACTCATCACTTTCAAAGGAAAATGGCGATCATGCGGGATGGGATTGTTTTGTTTTTTTTTTACATCTGAACGTGATGAATAATTTTGCATTCCCGTACCTTGTGCGAGGGCAATAGTTAACTGTAATGATGGAAGGTGCCGGGGATAGTGTTCGTGTATTTTTTTTTCTAAAGACACACTCCACACTGAGTTTGGAATCGGCACACACCGCTCAAAATATCGAGTTGAGATTTTTAGAATTACTCTCATTTTCACTAGTCTGCTGCATAGGGGTCTGTACTGCCCAACTGTCAAGCAAAGGTGGGGGGGGGTCACAGATGGGAGGAGTCTCAGATATAGCCCCATGTGAGGATTGGTTGGTCAGATATAGCCCCATGCGACAAGTAAAAAAGGGGGTGGGGTGGGGAGAGTCAAATATTAAACCCTGAAATATGATTGGTTGGACAGATACAGCCCAAGAATAATGTGATAATAGATAGATAGGAGGAGTAAAGACTGATGTTGTAATATAGCCCCAGCAAATGTATGGTTAAAAAAAGAGGGGTGTGGAAAATGTTAAACAGAATATGTATATAAACAGGTATTGTTAAAGTAACATACACTACATTAAGAAAATGGACAATTTTCTTGTAGTTTCATCTAAGAGACCTCTTGAAGATGAGGGGGAAGAAAAAAATGTCAAGAGAGTCAAACCATACAACAAGAATACAGATGAGGAATATGACATAGGAAATGATTGTCGTGTATCGGCACAAAGACATGAGGGCAACATATATATACACATACGATATTTTGACACCAGTCCTACTGGGAGAAAGTATCCATCAAAGAAGGGTATAGTTTTACATCTAGAAAAATGGAAGAAATTAACGGAGGATTGCATCGATGAAATTGACAATTAAAGCATTAGAAGATTCACAAAAAGAAGATGGGAATGTTTCTTATAAAGAACACCTGGGTCATAACGTACATGTTACAGTGGAACAAGGTTACAAGTGGGTAGATATAAGAAAATGGTGGAAGCCAGAAGACGCAGAAAATATCGTGGAAACCAGAAAGGGCATCTCTCTGCCTGTTGATCTGTGGATAGAATTCAAAAAGACTATCCCGGTTCTCAGAAAGAGGTTTCAGAAAGAGTTAGATGATATTAAATATTGTTATCTTGATCATGACAACCAAATGTCAATGTTAAAATGCCCTGGTTGTAATCCAAATGAATATATGAACTATGAAATGATCTAACATATGTTGTAATGTATGCAGAATAAAGAAATTTAAAAAATAAAAGAGGGTTGAGTTTTGTGATAAAAGAACAATAATAATTATTTACATGAAAAGATGTGACATGTCTAACTTTCGATTATTAATAAAAATGTTATCCAAAGAAGAAGAACGTTATTTAAAAAGTATATGGACAGATACAAAACACCCTGCTGCATTTAGTGGTCCGTACAAATTATATCAAGTTGTAAAACGTGAAGGGAAATACAAAATTGGCTTGCACAGAATCAGACAATTTTTGTCCGATACGGATGCATACTCCTTACAAAAAAGAGTGCAGCGGAAATTTAAACGACGTCATATCATAACTGACTCAATTGACTCTATCTGGGACGGCGATTTACAAGATGTTAGAAATATTTCAAAACACAACGACGGAATTCAGTATATCTTGGTGTTACAAGACATTTTTCCAGATTCTTTGTACAGCCCCACTAAAACAGAAGACGGCAAATGAGGTGATTAAAGGTCTACGATCAATATTTGCAAAAGGGCGAAAACCTAAAATACTCAGAACGGACAAAGGAAGTGAATTTAAAAACAAATGGGTGATAGCGTTCTTAAAGAAAGAAGGAATCCACGTAATTTACACAGAAAATGAGACAAAAGGTAATTTTGCAGAGCGTAGCATTCAGAAATTGGAGAACATATTACACCGAATGTTTGTACAAAGAGATTCATACAAATTTGTAGATGAATTGACAAACATTACTCAAAGCATCAACGCGACACCGACTAGAGCCCTAGGAAACATGGCCCCAGTAAATGTAACAAAAGACACACAAGAAGAGGCTAGATTTAATGCATTTTTAGAGAGAGAAAAAAGAGATAAACATGCAAATGGGAAAAAAAAGTTTTCCATAAAAAATAAAACCCAAATGAAAGCAATACAAGTTCAAAGTAAATGATCGAGTTTGAATTTCTCATTTAAAACGCACGTTTCAACGCGAATACGATCAGAAATGGACAGGAGAAATATTCGTAATAACCCATAGATATCGACATGAAGGTATTGAAGTATACCGACTTAAAGACTATACAGATGATCCAATTTCCGGTACATTTTATGCACAGGAACTGCAGAAAGTCAATAAAAAGGAAGACACTGTATGGAAAGTGGATAAAATCTTAAAGGAGAGGACAGGAAAGAGTGAAAAAGAAGTATTGGTATCTTGGTATCAGTGGCCTTCAAAATACAATTCCTGGATTAAAAAATCAGAATTGATTGACCTATAAATTTTAAGTAATGGATATTCGGATGGTTTTAAAATGTACAGACATCCTTGATCTGTACAGAGAAAATAAGCCTTATGATTTTTATGTGCATCTTCCGAGACCATTAACGTTAAGGGGACAGTGGTCAGTAGCATTACTAGAGACTTGTTTACCTTCAAATACAGGAAAAACGGATGTTTATATTTACACAAATCTATGTGAGGACACAATCGTCGGGGACAAAGAACTTCCACTATTAAGGTGTGTACATTTGAAAAAATCTGCACCGAATGAAATATTTACATATCCTTATGAAGTGTCCGCGAGACTAGGTCAGGTCCACGATGTACACATATATATAAAGGATACAAATGGACAGGACGCCGCATTTCTAAAAGAGGAAACGTCCGTGACATTGTTATTGAAGTTGAAAAATCCTTTATAAAGAATAATGTCTGGATCGACGTACGTATCCGACCCTAGAATATGGAAGACATTTTACAAAAACATGTTAGACGGGAAATTTAATCCTAGAAATTATAAAGGAAGGCAGTCCGGTAGTGGAATTGCAGGGATGTATTCTAAGAAGCCTTACATGATACCAGTTAATCCACATATTACTGTTGAAGAACCAAAAGAAATAGTAGGCAAACAGGTGACTCCTCTTGCAGCAGTAGAAGAACGAGCCAAAGGAGAATTAAAAGAGGAAATTCGTGAAAATATTCCACACGTTCCCGTAGGTAGTATAAAAGCGGAGAATGATCAGATTTCACACATTTCAACCAAGAAGAGGAAGAAGTCAGGGAAAAGAGCAACACCAGGCTGTGCGTTAAAAAAATTAAAGACAACTGATACAAACTTGGCATCCAATATATTTTCAAAGGGAAAAAAGGGTTTGTAAGAAATGGCTTTTCTCAGTGACAAAATTACCGAAATCGGACTTCCTGCTGAACTGTCTTTATTTACCGTACCGCCCAATCAAGTTGCAGTAGAAAAAATATATTTTGCAGAATACAGACCAGTATCATCATTTAACACTGAAGATGCCCCAATTGAAATTTCCATACCTGGTCAAGGAAACGAGTACATTGACTTAAGGAGGAGTCGCTTATATGCAAAATGCAAAATTGTCAAAGCAGATGGAACAGCTTTAGAATCCCAAGAAAAAACTGGTATTATAAATCTCCCTCTACAGTCACTTTGGTCCCAGATAGACACATATATGAACGGGAAATTAGTTTCTCTGAATACCAGTTATTACCCATGGAAAGCCTACTTAAAACTCATCTTGTCTAGTGGAACTGATGCCTCAGAATCGCAATTACAATCACAACTTTTTTATCTAGACGATGCAACAATGGATGATGGAAATGCATACGGTGGAACAAATGGCGGTTTGGCAAAAAGGTATATCTTTACAAAAGAGAGCAAAATTTTTGATTTGGAAGGACCTTTGTATGAAGACATTTTCCGTTTGGATAAATACATATTAAATGGTGTAGACGTAAACCTAAAATTATTCCGGAGTAGAGCATCATTATTGGTTATGAGTGCAGAGTCAACCCCAGCATACAAAGTACAACTGTTGGACGTCTCATTTAAAGCCTGCATGAATAAAGTGGACAGCGGGGTGTTAATTAATCATGCAGAAATATTAAAAGAAACTACAGCGAAATATCCGTTGATAAGAACAGAAGTGAAGATGAACACTTGTCCTTTAGGGTCTGGAAGCTTTATATGGCAAAACGTTTGGTCTAACAATCTACCAACAAAGGTAAACTTTGCATTCATCTCCCAGGCTGCAGTAAATGGTAGTTACACCAAAAACATATTTAATTTTCAAAATTTGGCAGAGAAATTGCATTGTACGTGAACGGCGAAAGCATTCCAGCAAGACCCATGAAAATTGATGTAGGAGTAAACAAGAACCACGTCACACCATTATTGAATCTATTTGAAGTGGCTGAGAAATGGAACCAAGACGCCGGACTAAGCATAACGCGCACCATGTTCAACGAGGAATATGCAATTTATGCATTTAATCTCGCTCCTACTGATCTAGGAGAAGAGTATATAAATTTAGTTCGGCAGGGAAGTGTAAGATTAGAAGTGAAATTTGCCGCGAATACTACAGAAACGTTAAATTGTTTGGCTTATGCAGAATTTCCCGCTTTACTTGAAATTGACCAATCCAGAGACATCAAATACACTCGAGTATGAATGCCCGTGAGTTATTATCGCGAACGAAAAATAACAGACATACTGCTGCTGTATTAAGAGGTGTCTTTTCTTCAAACAATCTGCCACAAACAGTATCCAAATACCCATCTGCATACATTAGCAACACCGACCCTTCATATTTGCCAGGAAGTCACTGGGTAGTGTTCTGGATGCACAGTCCGAAACATGCCGAATTTTACGACAGTTTGGGAAATGCACCGGGATATCATAATGCAGCCTTTGATATGTTTTTATAAAATAATTGTGAGAGTTGTAGATACAATAATGTTCAGATCCAAAGCAAAGAGAGTTTTTCATGTGGATATCATGTATTGTTTTATATATGGATGAAATGTTATAATTATTTAATGTCACAAATAATAGAAATATTACACCGTTGTACTAATCCCCATACTTATGTCAAAGAGTTTGTGAATAAATATCTGTAGAGGGAGAATAAAAAGTGTTGTTTATAAATAGTTTCAACACAGTACAAATGTTTATCATTTGAGCTCTGATGCTAGAAGAAGGAAGTATGTATTGGTAGGAAAACGAATCCGTTTTACGATTTCAATCACCAACAACCTGTATGATATCAGGTGCAACAATGTCAGGAAAAACTCATTTTATTTATTGCATTTTACGGAATTCAAGCGGAATGTTTGAAATTCCGCCGAACAAAATAGTTTACTGTTATAGTCAGTATCAACCTTTGTTCGAGGACATGGAACAAAACATTCCGAATTTTAGTTTATATCAAGGGTTACCAAAGATCAAATAGAAGAGTGGACAGAAGGTATGAAGCATATCGTGTTGATTTTAGACGATTTAATGACACAGGTAGCCAAAAGTGAAGAAACCGTTGCAGTTTTTAGCATCACGGCTCATCACAAAAACTGCACAGTGTTTTTTTTAACCCAGAATTTATTTTTTCAGTCAAAGAATTTTCGCAGTTTGTCTTTAAATTGTCATTACGTGGTTTTGTTTCGTTCTTTGCGAGACTCTAAACAGATATTGTCATTTGGGGCCCAAGTCTATCCAGGTCAATCCTCGTATTTCAAGGACGCATATCAAAAAGCAACATCAAAACCATACAGATATTTATTGGTTGATATGAACCCAGCCAGTCAAGATCAATATAGGTTGCGCACGCATATATTTCCACAAAAAGACACCGTGATATATTTACCCAGAGAATAATACCAGTAAGAGTTATTTCCAGTACCATGAGCCTTCTAGTGACATCCAATGCAGCATTCCTTAAAACATTATATTCAGCGGACCCCAAACAAAGAAAAGCTTTATTAAGAATGATGTCCGAAAATCAACAACAGGATTTATGTGAGGTAATTTTAAACGTGTATAAGGGAACATTTCCTTTAACGAAATATTGTATTAAGAGATTGTCTCCTCATCAAAACACCGTTCATAAACTGAGCAGCAAGTCGATGAAGACGAGTGCCAAACGAAATCTATTACTACGGGAACATACCATACTACCTTTTTTACTGAAACCGTCATTGAGTATACTAAATAATGTCTCGGGAGTTACTTTTAATACCAAAAGAAAGTATGACATACTCTTAAAATCAAAAGAAGAGCCGCAGATCATTCAAGGAGAAAAAGACAATTAACCAAAAGAGCAATTAGAAGAAGAAATTCAAACTAAAACTACTGACGAGGAAAAAAAGAAACGTCAAGAAAAAAAGAAGAAAAATCAACAAGGTTCTGGATATATCGTCAAAAAGAAAACAAACGGATCCCCACCAGGGTTTCCTGTGCACAAGACTATACTTAAGAACAGGAAGAAGAAGAAACAGCAATGGTTTAAACTTTAATCAGAACGTTTTAATTCATGTTTGTTAAAATATACAATAAATCATAAAAAACAAAAAAAACAATCTTGTCATATGTTTTTATAACAACCCTCCTTTTTTAGTATAATTACATGGACATTTGAGAAAAAGGAGGGCAAGAGTATTTCAAAAAACAATTGTATACACAAGTTTATCAATATCCGTAAGGTAATGTGTCATACGAATCTGGTAGTATTGCTCTCTTTGAATAAACAAGTTGATATTGTTTATTTTCTGTAGTGTTATAAATTTTATACAAGTATTTAGACCTCGTGATTTTTGCTGGATTTGTTACAGTCAAAGTTTTGCTCTGGTCAGTTGTGACAATGTCTAACATGGAACGAAAGTTTAAGATTTGTGAATTTTTATAATTGAGAGAAAAACCGCGAATGCAACAGATCTGCTCTCCTTTAACTGATCTAAATGCATAGTTTTTAGGACCTCCAGACACGAACTCTACAATGTAATCATCAGGAGAACCTAACTCGTTCGTCAACTGTCCAAGGTAAGGTCCAATTTCTGGTTCTACATCGTGTCGTCTACTGACAAAGATAACAGAGTCTGTATCGAAATATAAGACACGTCTGTCGAGCATGTGTAAAACTTCATAAAGTTTTAGTCTGGCCCAACAGGTCGTGAATGCTGCAATAAATATATTTGTTTGGTAATCTTCTTTAACGAGGTCACTTTTGTTTCTCCATGTAGTATGGATTAGTTCGTCATTAACGATATGAAAGTCTGTGACCTCTTTAGACGGATCAAAAAGACTTGCAAAAAATTTGTCAGCTTCAGTATCGTGAAAAAAGGATGTTTGAGGCATGTTTAAGCGCTGTCCAAATTTCCCCCAAAATGAATTTAAAAGTAATTTGGCAATAGATCTGAGTGCGGGGTTTTTGCAAATAGCCTCGCGGTCTAGTTGAATATTTTCCTTAGTTGCATAATTAAAAATATACTACAAAGCATCGTCTTCCGTTTGTATGTCGGTCGGCCAACCACTAGCCTCTTGTTTTATTTTCAGAAACAAATCAATATATCCACCGAAAAGGTCATTTTCAGGGTCACCAGGTGAAGAAACACAATCAAAATGATATACTTCATACGTTTTAACAATCTTATAACCGGCCTGAACTGCTCGAACTATCTCCGGTGTACACCATGTACCTGTGATACAGCGGTCTTCATCAGAGCAAGTACAATGCAGTTGTCTCTCTTGTTCTGCACATTTCTTACATAAAGCAAACACTAGTTTGTCGTTTATTCTTTGAGGTAGAATGGGGAAGTATAGATTTCTAGGAGGCAATACTTTAACTTTAGCTAACCCAAAATAATTTTCAATGCTTTGAAAATCCCTACTTATGATTTGAGGGTGCTTAAGTGGATATTTATAATACTTGTTGACGGACGGATAAAGAGAACAAAAATCTAAATAATGAATTTTTTCATCTTCTTCGACTTTCTTGTACAACTTAACAGCATTAGTTCTCCCCCCAAAAAATGCATCTCGGGGGTTTAGTCTTTTCTGCAAGTTTAAAAAGGCCACAAAGTCGGACACCTCAGTGTTGTCTGTCATCAACTGTACGAAGTCGTGCTCCCAAATAGTAACAACAGTCATACCGAGAGATTTGAGATATTTTTCTTTTTTTATAGTTAATGCAAGCAGTTCGTCTAAGGTCTGATTAGTGCGCGGCACGCGAAGTCTGCGTTTGTCTGGGTAACATATAGAACATCCATGCCATAGACATCCGTGAAATTCATATGCGGTGTTTGTTTCCCTGCAATATCCATCAAATTTATATTTTGAATTGGGAACTTTATATTCTCCATCATTTAAAGCATGTCTTATATATAAGGGAACATTTCCTTCTCTTTTTAGCTCACCTGAGCCGAAGGCTCAAGTGAGCTTTTCTGTTCACATTTTGTCCGGCGTCTGTCTGTCCGTCTGTCTGTCTGTAAACTTTTCACATTTTCGACTTCTTCTCAAGAACCGCTGGGCCAATTTCAACCAAACTTGCCACAAAGTTTCTTTGGGTGAAGGGGATTCAAGTTTTTTCAAATGAAGGGCCACGCCCTTATTCAAGGGGAGATAATTAGGAATTAATGAAAATTTAGTGGCATATTTTAAAAATCTTCTTCCCAAGAACCACTGTGCCAGGAAAGATGAAACGTATGGGGAAACATCCTCAGGTAGTGTAGATTCAAGTTTGTTCAAATCATGACCCCCGGGGGTAGGGCGGGGCCAAAATGGCCGACCAAAGTTTTACATAGAAATATATAGGAAAATTCTTTAAAAATCTTCTTCTCAAGAATGACAAAGCCATAATTCATCATATTTATATGGGAGCATGCTCATGTAGTGTAGATTCAATTTTGTTCAAATCATGACCCCCCGGGGTAGGGCGGGGCCAAAATGGCCGACCAAAGTTTTACATAGAAATATATAGGAAAATTCTTTAAAAATCTTCTTGTCAAGAATGACAAAGCCATAATTCATCATATTTATATGGAAGCATGCTCATGTAGTGTAGATTCAATTTTGTTCAAATCATGACCCCCCGGGGTAGGGCGGGGCCAAAATGGCCGACCAAAATTTTACATAGAAATATATAGGAAAATTCTTTAAAAATCTTCTTCTGAAGAATGACAAAGCCATAATTCATCATATTCATATGGAAGCATGTTCAGGTAGTGTAGATTCAAGTTTGTTCAAATCATGACCCCCCAGGGGTAGGGCGGGGCCAAGATGGCCGACCAAGGTTTTACATAGAAATATATAGGAAAATTATTTAAAAATCTTCTTCTGAAGAATGACAAAGCCATAATTCATCATATTTATATGGAAGCATGCTCAAGTAGTGTAGATTCAAATTTGTTCAAATCATGACCCCCAGGGATAGGGCGGGGCCAAAATGGCCTACCAAAGTTTTACATAGAAATATATAGGAAAATGCTTTAAAAATCATTTTCTAAAAAATAGCAAATCCATGATTGGTCATGGGATTACTTTTGGATTTAAACATTA
>NW_026934614.1:0-6033 GCF_032062105.1 Saccostrea cuccullata | reverse complement strand
ATCCTCAGTGATATTTTGTCTGTACAATTTATGCCATGAGACGTTAATGTTTTCAGCTCTTAACATGAACATAGACTACTGTACCTTGTCCAACAACAATGTTGACATTTTTACCCTCGACAGTTGGAACAGGCCCGGAAGTGAGTCCAGCACTGAAGTAAGTTCCGCTAACCACGTGGTAAGTTAGTATGTCTACAAAGAAAACAACTCCTATTGATCTAAAGGTATACGGCAATATTGCATCAGATACAGCATTCTTTTACACAGTCTGTACCTGTAAGTGCTGTTTTGTTCTTGAGAAGGTTGTCCAGTGTTCCTGGAGGAAGGGCTGCAAATGCTTTGTCTGTTGGCGCGAACACTGTAAATGGTCCTGGGCCTAGAGTAATAGATAATTTTGTAAGTACATGTACACGTGTTGTCTGAAGTAATTTTAGTATATTTCATAGAAATGCTTTACATTCTTTAGAATACACAGACCTGAGAGAGTGTCGACCAGTCCGGCTGCCACCACGGCCTTTACCAATGTCCTTAGTTGCTGGTCCTGCTGGGCCAGCTTGACCACGTTTGTGACGGGGATGGGGTACTCCACACGGCTTATCACGTGGATAACACCATTAGTGGCGTTCTGGTCCACTTTAATGATCGGGCTACCGTCTGCTGTTACCACCTATTGAGCATTTCGTATTTATGTAAATTACTGACTCAAACATTAAGAATACCAAAGGCACGGGGAAAAATATATCTACAAGTATAAATGTTCGCATCAATCAAACCATTATGATGGCGGCAGAAGGACTTACCTTGCCTTTTTGGTAGATGTTAATTCTACAGTTCAGTTTGGGGTCTAGTGTTGGTACCACCAGCTCGTTCTTGAGCTGACTTGAGTAAGTCTTGCCACTGAGAACGTGGTATTTCAGGACCGCCACGAGGGCCTCCTTGTTCTTCTTTAAGAAGTCCAATACTTCTGGTGGAAGCTTGGCAAAGGCGTCATTGGTTGGCGCAAACACGGTGAAAGGACCTATAGAGAAAGGAACAAATGATATCAGACAGAAGCATTTTTTTATTGAAATCAAGGAATTCTCATATTGGAAAACGCTGCAGAACAAGAACTATGTTACATGTAACTCCAACGATATTGAATCTGCAGGCGCGCGACTCATATGATGCCGCACCACCACATCTATAACAAATATCACAAAAACTCCTGGTAACGCATGCTGATTTTTTTTATAAAAACATTTGATATGCTAACCCCCCCCCCCCAGTAAGAACAAAACAGACAAACTATTTTCAATTCAGAAGATGCCTTTTAGAAATTGATATAGCCAAAGAAGAAGGTACGGTTTGAGCTTTATTGTGTCCTAAAATTTTTAAAAGTTATGAAATTGGCTTTAACAAGAGTAGAGTAGATGAATATGACAAATCATTCAAGAATATTTTAAAGTTTAATGCAGAAAAGCCCCAGAATAACTCATTTCAGCGCTTATTTTCCTTTAGAAAATAGTGCCCACTTCAATTTTTGGATATATTATATAATCTGCTTTGAAAAACCACATATGTCAAAATTTTTGTGGGCGACGGTGGCAGAGTATCTTTTCTGAAAGAAAATTCCACTTAAAATACGGGAAAATGCTTAAGTTAATGACGTCATAATTAGCATTTAGGAGGTCATTTGTGAAAAATGAATTGTGTCTTCTTACTGCATGGAATTCCTATGAATCAGAAATAATAAATTTTAACATGTTTAATTTCTTATATCTCTGTCATATTTTAGAAAAACATAGGGCTTAATTTGTATTGAAACTGTACCTTCTACCCTTAAGCTTGATACCTATAGTAAAACTGACAAGTGACAATACAAAGAGATAACTTGTGTAATGGTGACCTTGACAATTCATCTGCGACCAATGAAATCGATATTAAGAGCCATTATCTGTAATGACTTAAAATTTTATATAAGAGCTGTGGCACGCATAGTCTCAGAATTTCTCCAAACTCTCTATGATAAAAGTCATTGATACCCTAAACGGAAATCAGGCAAAAATTCGTTGCTATGCTTTATAGTTACCATGGCAACATGTCTTAAAGTTCGAAAAATGGCATTTTTTAACATGTTTAGAGCCCCATAGTTAACATTTGCGGCAAAGCAAACAATTGGCAATGACTGTTTCCAAAAGGTGAAGGTCAGATGTCTCAAATGCATAATAAACATGTTTGGTAAATGAACTATTACATACGTTACTATGGTAACAATGTATTCAAAAGTAATAAAAAATATTCATTGAATTTTATAAAGTCATACATGTAAAAATAAAAGGCAATTATAGAATAAAATGTGACCAAATAATAGAAAAAAGAGCCTTGAAACATATACCAATAACAAAATATGATATTTCATTTGGTTGGCAATGGTTGCCAAGGTTTTTATACCACAGAGAGCCTTCAAAGTAACAGTCTGTATGTTTAAATCTGATACTATCTTTTAAAAAAGCACATTTCCTCATAACTAATGATCAATTTTTAAAGATGTTGGTGTGCTCCTAGTTTTCCCATTTGAAAAAATTCAGATTAGATTCTTTAAATAGAGCGTTGCTATGGAAATAAGCAGAAAATATATGCTTAAAAACCTGAAAAATATTTTCTTTCCTTGGATACGTACCCTTAAATATAGATTCCCAAAACTTTTATGATTGATATTTATTAACAGCTAACATGACTTTTAATTTTGACTATCATCCAATCTCTAAGTGGATGCAAGAAGTTGGCACACCGGGTTTAATATTGATATAAAGTTCACAAAATCGAACATTTTCCCTTCTTGGTAACCATAGTAACAGTGTTGTTTTCTTCGTCAAATTTTATCAATATATGATATTCAACTTCAGTTCTAACAGATAAGTACTATTCAAGCTGAGTCCTTTCATTTGTTTCTTGATTATATGGCAATTTAATTCTTAATGCAGCGAAAAATAATTCACTTTTACGCACTGGTACTTTGTTTCCATGGTAACACTGTAAAAAAGCAATTATACCCAATTTTTCTTATGGTTTTGGTGATGCAAAGTCCTAAGGATGCATATTTGCCAGTCTTGAATTTTCATGTTTTTCCTCAAGACAGTAGCATTAACCCAATCTTAGTTACTGGTTTTGCATGGTTACACCGTGTTACCATGGCAACCATAAAAGTTATTTATAGAATAATATTTCTTATACTTATATATTAAAGGTCAAACATTTTCATTGTTTTTCTTAAGTTGTTGATTGAGTTTGAGCATGTAACACCTATCATTAGTGAATACGGAGTGTTTTTCAGCATATTCCAGCATTTTAAATGTATTCCAAATGTACCCTTGGTTACCACTTACTTAGAGATATATTCTAAACAGTTTCTTTACAGTATAAGTCACATCAAGGTGTCATGTTTTTGTGAGAATGGTTTGTTTGATTTTTCTAGTTTTTATTAAGCCACAGTCAAGATTTAAAGTGGCTGAAAATCTCGATTTTTCAAACTTTTCCGGCTGTTGCCATAGCAACCGAGGCACTTAGCAACGAAATTTTGTTTGATATTTGTTTCTGGTATCAAGAACTAAGCATGGGTGAAGTTTCATCAAAATCAGTGACCATGCGTGGCAACGAAGTTTAAGTGGTTACAGAGAATGGCTATTAATAGTATCGGATAAAACTATGGAGAGATTACATTGTAACGGTTAATGTAAAAGGATTCGGATACTAGGCTAAAAGTCGGACATCGATTAATTTATACCAGTTTTCTAGGTTTTTATTAAGGGTTTGGTCTCCAATTAAATACTGTTAAAAAATTTCCCAATAATCAACATCCAAATCATGTTTAATACATAATTTAAAGATCGTGCGAAACCCTTACATACTTATGGATATCAGATACAGTATATTTACCTCCATTGGCCAAAGTGTCTGCCAAACCCGCTTCCGTGGCTAACTGCAGCAGAGTTGTTGCACCAAGTTGCTGAGCAACCTGCACGATGTTGCCTTGCTGGCATACAGCAGAAGCAACCAAACATAACAGCACCAAGGATTTCATCTTACTACAGCACGGGTTTACTCAACTAACAACATGAACAATGAGTCTTGTGGCTTTAAAAGAGGGGTCTTGTCACGTGTATGAATAAAAGGAAAATAAGTTGTGTAATGCTTTTTTATGCACGGTCTGCAGAAAAAATGCTCGTCAGTCTAAATGCTTTATGCATGATACAATTTGAAATGAAAGAATTTTGAGTAACTGATTAAAATTTAAAGGTTGACGTGTAAATAAATAAAGTTTCAATTGGGTCAACCTGGATTTTATTACCGGAAACGTGAATCCGTCACATGCCAGTGCTTATTCATTGACCACTGTTTACCCCTCCTCATATTTGCAGTACTTGACTATAAATTGTGACTTTGTCCATTGGGATATTCCGAGGCATATTTTTCATTTACTGTCACAGAATAGCATATTGATAGAGTTCAATAAAATCATTTAGATTTGTTCTTTTTTCCATATTTTCACTATAATTATGGTTCTTGGCCATAATTTATGTAACCACGGTATAAAGAGTTCGTTTGTTTGTGCTAAACAGTAGGTGATAACTATTGTAGGTACCTATTTTTGTTTTTCAATATTTGATTAAAGTTAACTGAGTCGTTAGTTATGCATTGGTATATACATGTAGCTGCAAAATTTAGGACATATTTCATATCTTATACCATACCATACATAGAGGTCAATCAGTGCACTTTCATAACGCGCCGAACAAGTGCGCGTGCACTTGTAATAATTATTTCCTTGTACTAGACAAGTGATATTTATTTTCTAATTTCTTGACAAATCGGAATAGACAAAATAGGCTTATCTGTGAGATATAAGTGCCCGAATTTTTATATACAATGCATTTATGTATCAATCAAAGTACTAAGAGTACTTAACTGCTAAAATTACTCCGGACATGACATAAGTCCAGACTTGAGGAGCCAACGCGTTTGTATAAAGCTAACAAGGACATTTATGCCATATGGTGGATGGAATTTTACAACAGGTTTTATTGTAGATAAAACGATATTGCACCTGCGATCTAAAAATTCTAAAGCCTTATTATTAGGGGATGTTTTTCCTCAGCACCCAATTACATTGTATTATCTTTAGGTAATATCTGACGGCAAGTGTACTAGCCTCTAATGTAGAAAAGTGTACAGGCTTACCGTCTCCAGAAAATATTGATAGATGTGGGATCTTCGAATGTAATTGGTAGTAAACTATGGATTGTTGTCAAGAAATGAATATATAATGGAAATCAAGGTTGTACGAATGTTGCAAAGGTATTTCCAAAAATATAGATCGAGCTAGTAACAATGCGTATACATGGTATACCGAGTACATAAACAAGGTTTTGTGTTGCTATTAATTAAATGCAAAATACCAAGAGACACCTATGCCATAAGCTCAAGTGAGATTTAACATGAACTTCATCTCTCTGTCTATGAAATTTTCCAGATTTTTTATT
The DNA here is from genome assembly GCF_032062105.1 of Saccostrea cuccullata. NCBI lineage: Eukaryota > Metazoa > Mollusca > Bivalvia > Ostreida > Ostreidae > Saccostrea > Saccostrea cuccullata. The sequence continues at coordinate 514 of NW_026934614.1, read as the reverse complement.
AGTTGGCCTATTTCAACAAAACATGCTACAAAGTATTCTTACAAATACAGGCATCTTTTAAAATCTTCTCGACAACCACTGGGCCAGAAATTTAAAACTTATTTGGAGGCATCTTCATGATCAAGTAGTGCGATTTCAAAGGAAAAGGTATGGTAACGGCCGAATCTGGCCCCTTATTTGATGTAAAAATCAGAACACTGGGAAATTGTGACAGTTTGTAGATAAGAACTTTAAATGATGCTTGCTTTAAAAACCAGCACTACAGTAATTTGGATTCAAATCTGACATGGAAGCCTCTACAGGGTGCAGAAGTAGGACATTTTCCCGAATTTCCTCGATTCTGGTGGAATTTAATTATATTTGAGATACTTTTCTCGTCGGAAAACATAGACAAAACACACTTGCCTTGCTGAAATTTTTGCACATAAACTGCATCTGATACTTATGCATAAAATATATAAACTTGGTAGATAGGCAAGCTTGTGCTCTATGTTTTCCAAAACAAAATGTGCTG
>NW_026934613.1:0-6062 GCF_032062105.1 Saccostrea cuccullata | reverse complement strand
AAATGTAGAATTTTCGCATGACCTCTGTAAATTTTGTTCAATTCCTTAAAGTATTAGGTTTCAGAAAATTACAGGTTTCAGAACCTAAAAATTAAATTTTTATGGGGAAAAATAAAAGTAAAAATAATTTCTGTCTGCCCCAGAACGAAAATATTGCAAAATACCCTGGTACTTCTTCCTCCCTATCATACGCGTGCGCAGAAAAGTGTTTAATAAGTTTCCATAGTTACCATGGTCTCAGGTATCCACGAATGAATATAAGTAGACCAAAAATTTGATGTAATCTTTTTAAAAAGTTGTAAGAACATATTTCTCACCTTTGCATGCATCAGTTGAATTTTGTTTACAAGTTTGAGCTAAAAATAAGAGTAGCGTGACCTTGACATATACGAAACAACGAAACGGTTAATACAACCTTTGTTTTTCCGGCACTTATATTGTGCAGTCAATTCTTGCAGTTGAATTGTCATATCTTCGCTATATACTCATAATTTTCGTAAGTCTTTCTCTGTATGCTACAGAATCTTAAAATTAAGATATAATTTTGACTCACTGTGCTGCTTTAGAGAATATGTGGTTGGGATGTCCAGATCACTTTGACATATCCATGGTATTTGAGATATCAGAGTTTGAGACACCGAAGTTCAACTGTAATTTGTAGTACTAGAGAAGTTTGTATCATAAATTCCCAATATTGAACCCTCCAATCACATCTCATTCATCAATACATTTTAAAAGTGAACATTCAATATACAAACCAGTAGATTATCCCACTCATTAACTGCCACTTCAAAAGGAGCTATAAATGGTGATCCTTTCATTGTGGTCGTCTTGACAATGTGGTCGTCCAGCAGGACCTGAATATCCTCGGGAGAGGAGAGGATAGAGATACCAGTATCCTTGTACGGGACGAAGGAAAAGTGGATGTTCTGCCAGTCACTCTTCATCTTCTCCAGAGCCTGAAATCACAAAGTAGTGTTATAAATCATCATCATTTAAAATATCAACATTTTCATCATATCAAGTATTTTCATCAACATTTTCATAATCTCAAACATCATAAAAATTTTCATCATATCAAACATCATCAACATTTTCATCATATCAAAAATCATCATCAGCATGTCAAACATCATCATCATCATGAACTCAGATGTTCCATGATAAAATAATCATCGAACAGAAAGTTAAAATTCTATTATAAGCATCATACTCCTCCTCCTCAAATAACATTCAAATCAGCTTCCAAGATTTTCATCAAAAATACAAACTGATGTAGTCTTGTTATCATCATTATCACACACCTTTCATCATCATCACCAGATATGAAAAAATTACCATTGATGTGAAAAATGACTTGACAAGAAAATCTGACTTATCTAAATTGATGAATTATCTAGACTGATGAATACCTTCTCTAGAGCGAACTCTTTGCTGGCCTGTGAGCTGATTTCCTGTAGGACGTCCAGATATTTGTCCAGGTCTAACTTCAGTATCTCTTGTAATGGTGTTTCTTCATTGGGAGCCATGTTAAAACCAACCTGTCAATTTCCACACAAATATTAAATCAAGTTAGAACTTCTCATGACTTCAACACTGCTGTACTTAAAGAACATCTATTTATATACATTGAATTTATAAACTATGTTACTGTTTTTTTTAAGGCGAGATGCACAATTTTTTTGTTTAGCTAAATCTATTTAGTCATACATTTTTTTCATTAAAACATAGACAAATTCATTCCATTCTGCATCATGTATATATTCTCACTGACTTTAAAAAGTTGGAGAAATCAGGCATTATTCATGTTATTTTTTTTTTTTAAAAAGAAAAAACAAAACTTCCAACCTTTTCATTCATCATGTCCCAGTGCCTCTTTTTGATGCCAGGATTACACAAAGCATTAATCAACGGCATGTGGATCTTAAACGTCTCCAGCCTTGTTTTGATTTTAATGGCTGCTGTTTTAGGTCCGCGGAAGTCTGGGTGGGCAAACTGTTTTGTCAGTTTGTAAGCTGTCTTCCACAGATTCTGGACCTGGAAATTTATTTCACATAAAATTTTACATCTATTAAAATAAAAATAAAACAACAACCAGAAGTCTGTCGAGACTGAAGCTCTACTGGTTTGTACTTATAGCAACGAGAGAGAAAAGTACCTAAGCAGTTGGGAATTGGAACTTTACAACAGCAATAAATAGAATAATGATCCTTGATTAAGTCTTTTTAAGTTCTTAGTGTAGTCTACTTGCATGCCACATTATAATATAATCAGACAAAAACTGTATTTGGAGAAGAATTTTGAGAGAATTTCACAGAAATTTTTATTTTTAGTAACCACGGCAACACCGTTCATCGAAATCAAATACAGAATTATGTTTCTTAGCGTAGTCTACTTGTGTGCCAAGTTATATTGAAATCAGACCAAAACTGTAGGAGGAGTAGCGTTTTCAAAGAATTTCACAGAAATTTCTATTTTTAGTAACCACGGCAACACCGTTCATCGAAATCAAAAACCGATAAATAGAATTATGTATCTTAGTGTAGTCTACTTGTGTGCCAAATTATATAGAAATCAGACCAAAACTGTAGGAGGAGTAGCGTTTTGAAAGAATTTCACAGAAATTTCTATTTTTAGTAACCACGGCAACACCGTTCATCGAAATCAAAAACCGATAAATAGATTTATGTATCTTAGTGTAGTCTACTTGTGTGCTAAGTTATACTGAAATCAGACCAAAACTGTAGGAGGAGTAGCGTTTTGAAAGAATTTCACAGAAATTTCTATTTTTAGTAACCACGGCAACACCGTTCATCGAAATTAGAAACCGATGCACTATTCTATGTATCTTAGGGTAATCTACTTGTGTGCCAAGTTATATTGAAATCAGACCAAAACTGTAGGAGGAGTAGCATTTTGAAAGAATTTCATAGAAATTTCTATTTTTAGTAACCACGGCAACATCGTTCATCAAAACCAAAAAACGATACATAGAATTATGTATCATAGTGTAGTCTACTTGTGTGCCAAGTTATATTGAAATCAGACCAAAACTGTAGGAGGAGTAGCATTTTGAAAAATTGTTTACAGACAGACAGACAGACGGACGGACGCATTACTATTGCATAAGCTCTTCTGGTCTCTGACCAGTAGAGCTAAAAAACTAGTAATAAATATTAAATGTAAAATTAAATGCACTGAGTTTTGTCAGAGGATATAAAGTCAATTTCATTAAAATTATATTCATTTTCAAAACATTGAATTTCTTTAAAATTCCAAAAATAAAGCTTAATCAGCTTCATAGCTTTTTAATCAAAACCTGCAGTCGATTTTAATGAAAGAAAAAGTGAGCAAGCTCACATACCCCACGCTCCCCCAAAACTCAAAGTGCTGAAAATCCCGGAAAAAATGAAAGAATCGGAATTTCCCGGTAATATGCACATCTACAAATTGTGTCCTAAATATCTGCAAAGTTTGATAGAATTCTGTGCAGCGGTTTATGAGGAGTTGCGCTGACAAACTGTTAATCACTATATTCAAGATATCCCCAAATATCTAAGTTGTAAAGTGACGAAATTCCCAGAAAAATAAAGGAATCGGAATTTCCTGGTAAAATGCACATCTATACATTGTGTCCTAAATACTTTGTGTCTGCAAAGTCTGAAGAAATTCTGTGAGGGGTCGCGCTGACAAAATGTTCATCTGTATATTCAAGGTATGGCCAAAAATCTAAGTTGAAAAGTGTGGAAATTCTAAGGAAAAATAAAGGAATCGGAATTTCCTGGTAATATGCATATCTACACATTGTGTCCTAAATATCTGCAAAGTTTGACGAAATTCTGTGCAGCGGTTTATGAGGAGTTGCGCTGACAAACTATTCATCTCTATATAAAAGGTATGGCCCAAACCTAAGTTTTTAGTGCGGAAATTCCCGGAAAAAATAAAGTAATAGGAATTTCCTGGTAATATGCATATCTACATATTGTGTCCTAAATACCTGCAAAGTTTGATGAAATTCTGTGCAGCGGTTTATGAGGAGTTGCGCTGACAAACTGTTAATCTCTATATAAAAGGTATGGCCAAATGCCTAAGTTAAAAAGTGTGGAAATTCCTGGGAAAAATAAAGGAATCGGAATTTCCTGGTAATATGCACATCTACATATTGTGTCCAAAGTTTGACGAAATTCTGTGCAGCGGTTTATGAGGAGTTGCGCTGACAAACTGTTCATCTCTGTATGCAAGGTATGGCCAAATGCCTAAGTTAAAAAGTGCGGAAATTCCCGTAAAAAATAAAGGAATCGGAATTTCCTGGTAATATGCACATCTACACATTGTGTTCTAAATACCTGCAAAGTCTGACGAAATTCTGTTTAGCGGTTTATGAGGAGTTGCGCTGACAAACTGTTCATCTCTATATTCAAGGTATGGCCAAATGCCTAAGTTAAAAAGTGCGGAAATTCCCGGAAAAAATAAAGAATTGGAATTTCCTGGTAATATGCATATCTACACATTGTGTCCTAAATACCTGCAAAGTTTGACGAAATTCTGTGCAGCGGTTTATGAGGAGTTGCTCTGACAAACTGTTCATCTCCATATTCAAGGTATGGCCAAATGCCTAAGTTAAAAAGTGCGGAAATTCCCGGGAAAAATAATGGAATCGGAATTTCCTGATAATATGCACATCTACACATTGTGTTCTAAATACCTGCAAAGTTTGACGAAATTCTGTGCAGCGGTTTATGAGGAGTTGCGCTGACAAAAAAAAGGACTGACTGACTGACTGACTGACACTCTAACACTCTGACGGACTGGTCAAAAACATTATACCTCATGCAACTAGTTGCGTGGGGTATAATAATATTCCCTCTATACACTGAAACCATCATCGGAAACCCATAGTCAGTCTTCTCTTTCCATCCAAGGGAAGAGAAGACAGTCTGACCGTGGATTTCTGACGACACTTTGAAAGATTTTCCACTTGACCGTATATATCACTGACCTCTTCATCCACGACCTCTGCATTGACCTTGAGTAGTGGACCGTTCATCCAGTTGTCGTGCTCCTTGTGGAAGGTGACGGCCGTCCTCCAGAGTTTTTCGTACGGTTCTCGCGCGGTGGTGATGGCCTGGATCTGTCCATACTGTGACATCACTTCCTGTCCCAGCAACATCTCCTCTCGGTTTATCTTTACTTTCTGAAATCAATCAGGAAACAAGTCTTTAAATTAAACCCCAATGGCTGCTTTAACAATATAGACTTGCTTTAATACCTTTTACTACTTCTTCATTTGAGAATGTAGAAGTTTAAGGGTCAATGATATGACAACAGATCTAGAAAACTATACATAAAAAATTGCAATTTTTTCCACTCATCTGAATTAATCAGAAACTGGAAATTTTCCAGCTTTACTACACAATACCCTTATGTTCAACTCAAAGAGAAAACTTTAGAGCTTCCCATGTAATAACACCCCATCCCCCAAGTTCTACAGAAATAACAAAGAATTTCCCCGCTTCCCTAGATACCAGCCCTAACCTCTTCCTGGAACAGTTCCAGTTTCCTGGCGATGTCCTCCAGTTCCTGTATGAAGTTCTCGGCCTCGTTCATGTTGCTCTTGTTCTGGAACATCTTCACCTGCTTCTCCGCGTAGTCTAGTTCCTCCTGGAACTTCTTCTTCTTGTCCCGCAGCTTGTTACTGTAAATCTCATGGTCCTTAGACAGCTTCTTCTCCCTGGGAAAACAAGACCAATGGTCAGTGAAATTGATCAGTTAAGTTACTGTAAACATATAACATTTGGCTGTGTATTCTTTTTAGCGATTTTGGCGGAAAGAAACTTCCGCTAATTCAAGTACAACGCTAAATGCCTTGCACATATATAAATAAACAATTACATGAAGTATTGCGCTGAATCAAATCTACGCTAACTTCTCCAAAATTCAATTTCGTCAAATATGGTACAAGCTAATTATAATACATTTATAGTATATTCTTTGGTCCACATTTAAACTTAATAATTTTCTTTTTCTTGAAATAAACAATAAATGGTAATTTATTTAACCCG
>NW_026934612.1:0-6086 GCF_032062105.1 Saccostrea cuccullata | reverse complement strand
GTTCGTGTTTTAAATCAGAGGCCATGAAATTCACAATTCACAATTTTGAAAGAGGCTCCCTTGCTTATCATAATTATAAACTTAGCATGCTGACTCTATTTATTGAATACCCAGAGGTAGATCAGAGTAACAAAGAGAAAATGCACTTCCACTTTATAACCAGTTTTGCACCTCATTCCAAAGGAACCACTGACCCTGCGGCCACATATTTCAAAATTTTGCAAATTTTATCATAAAATGGTTGATTAATACCAAAGAGCGCATTTCAAAGCAGTAATTTATTTTCAGACTATGTACCCCTCCCCCTGGACCCAGGGGGCATAAAAGATAACCATTTTGTTAGATACACCTTTCTTCATCATAAATATATATATACTTGGATCACTGGCATAAAATCCTGGAGCATAGGAAAAGATTTTCAAAGAATTAATGTATTTTCACTATATAATCAATAGAGCCCCGCCCTAATACCAGAACTCCTGACCCTGGGGCCATAAAATTCACAATTTTGGAAGAGGCACTCTTGCTCATCATAACTATGTACTTAGTTTGTTTATTTAATACCCAGAAGCAGAGAAAAAGATTTTCAAGGAATAAATGCACTTTCACTATATAATCAATATAGCCCCGCCCTAACACCAGAACCCCTGACCCTGGGGCCATAAAATTCACAATTTTGGAAGAGGCACTCTTGCTCATCATAACTATGTACTTAGTTCATTATTTAATACCCAAAGGCAGAGAAAAAGATTTTCAAAGAATAAATGCACTTTCACTATATAATCAATATACTAGTAGCCCCACCCTAACACCAGAACCCCTGACCCTGGGGCCATAAAATTCACAATTTTGGAAGAGGCACTCTTGCTCATGACATAACTATGTATTTAGTTTGTTTATGTATTACCCAGAAGCATAGAAGAAGATTTTCAAAGAACTAATTCATTTTCACTATATAATCTATATAGCCCCTCCCTAGCACTAGAACCCCTGACCCTGGAGCCATAAAATTCACAATTCTGAAAGAGGCACTCTTGTTCATCATAACTATGTACTTAGTTAGTTTATTTAATACCCACGACCAGAGAAGAAGATTTTTAAAGAAATAATGCATTTTCACTATATGATCAATATAGCCCCACCCTAGCACTAGAACCCCTGACCCTGGGGCATGAATTTCATAATTTTGGTAGAGGACTCAATGCTCATTACATTCATGCCAACAGTTTACCTGCTTGATGAAGAAGATTTTTAAAGATTGCAATAATTTTAGTGGTTTTGGCCCCACCACTTAGGCCCCAGGGGGGCAGGGACCACGAAATTCATAATTTTTGTTCCCCTTCACCCATATATGCTTTGTGCTAAATTTGGTTGAAATTGGTGAGTGGTTGCAGAGAAGAAGCTGAAAATGTTCAAATGTCAACGCACGACGGACGACGCACGACGACGGATGAAAAATAGCAATAGGTCACCTGAGTTGACCTAATAAATGGACATTTATGCTTACGGAGAGTATTTCAAACATCTAGTTTCTATAATCAAATCTTATTTAAGAGATTGCAGATGATTTTATGGTAAATTTGAATGACTTTGAGAAAAGTTAAAATTCTCAAATACTAGCAATTGTAAGAAACCGGGGAAAACATTGCAATAAAGAAAGTAATAGATGTATTTGCTAGTAAATTTCAAATTTAAATGTTGGAGGACAGGGGCTAGTTTAAGTGATAGATTTTGGCAAGAAATATACGCATTAATCCAAACTATCACAGATCTCCACAATTTGTTTGTAAATCTTGTCTTCCAAATCTGCGTTGAACTATTAGTTCAATCTATGCATGTGTAACTGCATGTTATTACATTTATCACGGCGGGTCAGATACATAACAATCATCAATGAAATGGGAAATTCCGGATTTGACATAATTCTTTATATAACTATTATGAAAAGAGATGTAATCAAGCAGATTTACTGTTCCTGTTCGTTACTTTTTCCAGTTCAAATCGTCAGTCCGTGTTGGACATAACTGCATCACTGTTTTGTATCTAGTTTTATATTTCCATTCTATTAAAACAGACAAGAGGCCCATGGCTTGCTCACCTTAGTGACTTTGGTGATGTTCTTTACCAGAATCCCCCCCTTGTAATACCTACTGTGACCCCCCTGGGTCATGATTTTTACAATTTAGAATCTAAACTACCCAAGGATGCTTCCACACATAAGTTTCAGCTTTTCTGGCCCAGTGGTTCTTGAGAAGAAGATTTTTAATTTTTTTTCCTGTATATTTCTATGTAAAACTTGGATTCCCTAATGTGGCCCGCCCTCCGCCCAGGGATCATGATTTTAACATTTTTTTTTATAATCTTCACTACCCCCAGGATGCTTCCACATTCCTTATTCAAATTTCTGGATTACAGTTTAAATATTTTTCGCTTATAAAACCTAATTAAAAACGCGTTCCAAAATTGATTGGTTTAATAATTTTCAATTACAGTAAAACACGCTTATAGCGAAGACGTTTATAATGCGCTGACGCTTACAGCGAAGTGATTTTTATTCCCCGTGGCTTCAAAATGAATTGAAAACATAACAGTTAATAGTAAATTATGCTTATAAAGAAGCAAAACTGTCAGTCTTTGGCACTTCGTTATAAGCGCGTTTAACTTTAAAATTAAACGCGCTTTCTAATGTACTGATTTGAAATGCGCTTACTTCAAACCTTTGTTTAAGCTTCTTTAACTACCTGGGCTACATTTTACATTCTGAACATGAGTTGCATCCCTTTTCTTTTTGTATGATTTATTTTATATCGATAAATATCATATGTCACCTGTCTGGCCTTGACATCCATTTCTAACCCACTGAGCTGCTTTCCAAACAAATTAATGTTGTGTGTCAATGTCATGGTTCCTATATGTTCCTCCGGGGGAGGATGAGCCTCCCAACTAGCAAACCACGAATGAGAGCCAAATGACCATAGCTTGTTCCACATATGACGTAGATCAATGCCTGACGTCAAAAGCGGAGTGTGCACGCACTGTAAATGCTGCACGTCTGCTCCATTTTCAGGCACTTCCTGTAAACAGACGAACAGACGTAATTATAATGACAGTTTTGAAAACATAAATGTAACAATTTTGCAATAACTACCAGCAGGCTTGACGATATCTCAAATGACAAGACTGATTATTCACATCTTATACAAATTAGATCTTTGATCCATCTCAGCTGGATCGCTACACGAGGCTATGTAGTTGTAGCGGATCAAAGATCTTATTTTACCTAAATCGTGATTATTTAAGGAATGAAGCTTATTTCAACTTATTTTATCCGATATAACATACAGACCCTGAGACGTGCTACTACCCCAAAAAAGCGTGTGGCTTTCGTGCGCTTTCCGTTTCGTGCAAACCGTGTAGCGTTTCGTGTAAACCGTGCAGCGTTTCGTGCAAACCGTGTAGCGTTTCGTGTAAACCGTGCAGCGTTTCGTGCAAGCTCCAAAGCGTTTCGTGCAAACCGTGTAGCGAGCGTGCGAAAAACGTGTGAGAAACGTGCGACTTTCGTGTAAGAACCGTGTGAGAAATGTGCGACTTTCGTGCAAGAATCGTGTAAGATTCATTCGGAAGTCATTTCATTTCAAATATGGCCATCGATGGGTCAGGATGTAAAATTCTATTAGTATTTTATTACTGAATTAGTTATGCTTGTGATATTATAGGAGTAAAAACCAAAAAAAAAAAAAAAAAAGGAACAACAAAATGAAATTAAACGGTAATGTATAATTTATATTTGTTTGATTTCTTTTCCTTCTATAGAAAATGTGTTCAAATAAATCAACTATGTACAACAATTTTAAGGGCACTGAATTCAATATACTACATGTATCAACGCAATCGTGGCTTCTTAAATATTTTTTCTCAAAGAAAGAAAGAAATACCGGTATTATTTTTTTTAATCTAAAGCAAAAATTTATCAGGACTCCGCTCTTGTCTTTACATTTGAAACGACGTGTCATTTAATATCTTTTAATACATAAAACGTGTTGCTCATTATTGTCAAATAAATGGATTTTATAATTTTAATTAACATGCACTGACGACCACATCTTTATAAACGAGGGGGGGGGGGAATTTAAATTACTAGGACAGGCTTTCATTTTTTGTTGTAACTTTCAGTCTTATGTTAGTTTAAGTAAATGCTTAATTTTCTATTCTTTTTTAAATCCCTTGTTAAATGTGTGCGCAGATACACCCCTTAAAAATGTATTGGAATCTTCTTTCCGCTTTTCAACTGTGATCAAGGTCATTTACAACAGCGATCACGGGCTCCGAGTGCATGGCAACTGAAAACCTGTTTTGCTATATGTACATGATGAGTTCACGGCTTAATGACACCTGAAAATTAAGACTAAATTTTATTATTTTTTAAAAATAAAATGGTTCTATAAATATTTAATGGGTACAACTTATAAATCAGCGGATTTCATCTTTTATTTGTAAATCCGAATTTCTAGCCGTAAAAAGTAAAATAAACAGAACTGATTTGGTAGTCTTTTCATGAATATCATGTAAGAAAAGCTTAGGAGTAAATCATGAGTAATTGTATATTATTTGTTTTATAAATCACTTACATTTTATTTCATCCAAGATATTTCAGTTTTCTTGTAATATACCTGAATGCCGGTGTAAAGAGCGATCTATATTGTATGTACAATGTATAGTCAAATGCCGCGACTATTAATAAATGTACACATATAAACACGTTTAGTCCTGTTTTGAAATGAAGGATTTTACAGTATGATGGGTATACTGATGTTATTTGATAAGCTTCATGTAAAAAGAGAAAAATAATAGATCACATTACCCCCCCCCCCTTTACCAGTTTCCCTCCTTTTGATAATGCTTGCGTAAAATAAAAAAAATCTTTTAAAATGTATCAATAATCGTTAGAAGAGTATATAGGCAAATCTTATTAATAATTTAAAATCAAAATCACAAAAAATAATCCGCCTACGGAAATCAAACACAATATAATCAATATTATTAAAAATCAATGAGTTTATATTCCTGCAGTAAGAAATCGAATTTGTGTTTAATTTATTAAATTATACTAATAAAAATATTACATTGAAATGAATGACTAATGCCTATATCTTAAAATTGTATTTTATTAAACAGTCATTCATGATATCGGCATTTCGTTTTTAAACAGTTGGATAAATAAATAAATAAATTCGAAACTGACAATTATTTATCAATTAATTAGAGTATTAAATATTTCTATCGGTTTATATAATACAAGTATACTAAATTTAATTTAAACAGCTGCTTAATGTGGCTTTGTGATAGATTTTCATTGAATTAATGATAAAGCGGTAAAAATGCCCGAGATATTCCGAGTAGAAAAATCCAAACCGAGGCAAAAACGTGCGAGAATCGTGCACAAAGCGTGTGAGAAACGTGTACAAAGCGTTTCGTGCAACCTTTCGTGTAAACCGTGCAGCCTTTCGTGCAGAGCGTTTCGTGTAAACCGTGTAGCGTTTCGTGCAAACCGTGTAGCGTTTCGTGTAAACCGTGCAGCGTTTCGTGCAAACCGTGTAGCGTTCGTGTACCGTTCGTGCAGCGAGCGTGTGGGGTAGTAGCACGTCTCAGGGTCTGTAACATGGGGGCAGTTTACGCTTTATAAACCGCGAAGCTGCCCCAATTTTTGTTATATCGGATAACGTAAGTTGAAATAAGCTTCATTCCTTATAATTTAATTTCAGTGTAGATAATGAGACAATATTTCCTTCGGAAAAAGGCTTCAAATTGAGCATTATTTTAAAAGTAACGTCAAGCGAAGTAATACGTTTTTGACGTTACTCATTGTGACGTAGGCAAGTTATGTTATACGAAATGGATTAAATCTTTTACCCAATCAAATGACGTTTTACAACTAAGATTAAACTGGATCGCTAAACGAAGCTATGTGGTTTGAGCGGATCAAAGATCTTATTTTACCTAAATCGTGATTAAGTGATTATTTATTAACTTCAAGGAAACAGATGCTTATGAAAAGTGTTATGTATGTTGCCTTTATTTGGGGTTCT
>NW_026934611.1:0-5981 GCF_032062105.1 Saccostrea cuccullata | reverse complement strand
TACAGAAACAAGTGCCTGTGCAATAGTGGATATTTGTATTTATGTGCAACATAAAGTAATTCATACCATATATCAATCAATCATATATTATTAAGATTTTTTCGGATATTGAAATGCCACACGCAACCCGCATCAATAATTATAATTTTATCTTCTCACGTGATCATAGTCTCATGTCTGCACACTGTCTGGAGAATGTTTTCAGCAGGTATAATAGGCTCCACTGTAATATGTTCTGATACTGCTAGTTAGCATAATTGCATAGAAACGAAGCGGACAGGTCAGCTTGAATTGAACTACAAATATCGATTGAGATATATTAATTTATTTTAAGATTATCCAATGATTTAAATTTTAAAGAATGTATTTTAACTGAAGAATCAAAGATTAAATTGTTGCTTGCAATTATCATTGAGATTAATTAATTTTTTTAAGATTATCCGATAATATATATTTTAAGGAGTGTATTTTAACTGAAGATAAAAAAAATAATTTTTGTTAGGTCACACAAAAAATAATCCTTTGTTGATCATTGTTGATATAGCAAAGTTTAAATTGTTGCTTGCAATGGTCAGGTTAATAATAACTCGGGTTTGAATTACTATCATTATTAGATATATCCGATAAACTTATTATTTTCAAAATTGACTTCACAAAAGATCTTAACTTCCGTCAGGAACTACGTACTGTTTGTCAATAAGGTTTTTGATCTGCGTTTTCCATGTAAGGATTGTTGTAATAAACTATGAAATCAATCTTAAAATTTATTTTTATATATTATCTACGATTAGTGTAAGATCATATCTTCTTAAGAAAAATTGTAGATGAATGAACCAGCTGGAGCGAGGTGACCGGCCAGGGCCAGAAGGCTAAGAAGACAAGTAACAGCCGCGGCAGGTTCAGCCGATCAGGCAGCTCAGGAGGACGCTTCAGAAGCCGATCAGGCGGCTCAGCAGGACGATTCAGATACCTTACAGCCGCAGCTATTAGCAGCTGTATGGAAGCAAGTCCTCAAGGCAATCCGCGAGGATGGAGGACGTGAACGGCAAAGAAGCTCGAGAGGAAGGAAACGCAGAAGACGGTCCTCTTCAGGTAGCATGTTAGACTTTAGTTCAGATCGAGATAAGTCGGTAAATGGCCTAGATGACAGCTCATCCAGTGAGGAGAGTGATTTAGATGACGAACAACATGGCAAGGCAGATCAGTAAGTCTGCAAATAGCAGCTCAAAAATGCAAATCTATTTGTCCAGTACAATCAATGGCAAGGTATCTGAAAGTAAAATGGGACAAAATAAGGGCCTTTATTTTCTTTTGATGGAACTACTCCAATAACACAGTCATTTTATATATCAGCATTGAAAAATACTTTGGCTTTTATTGATCTAAGCACAAACCACTACAAATTGCAGCATCACATGCTTTTCAGTGTAAAATACCTGAGGATTAAATCCGTCTAATGGGGCATTACAAGCAAATTCAAATTGCAGTAAAATTAACCCTAGAACTTTCTTAATGGGTAATGTGTCCTGGTATTTTTATTGCTTTTTTATTTTTGCGATGTTTTACAGCAAAATCAACAAGGTCTGGGCACAAGAATTTAATTCAATTAAGCAATCTGTCTAAAGATAAAAATCAAAAGGAATTTATGACTTTGACACTTCAACATTTCAAGCTGACACAGGGAGAGCAGTTACTGCAAATAGCATAAAAATGCAAATATTGTCCAGGATTTTTATTATTGCTTTATAATTACGTCCAATAAACAGTCAAAAGCATTGTAAAAATCCTTTGGATTGATCTTAGCACAAGCCTGTCGAGTTTCGGATAGAAGGCATGATGTGGTAAAATTATAAAAACCATCTAATTGGGCATTGGAATTCAAATGCAGTTTTTTAAGTTCTGAATAACTGCAATGACTGTCTGAGGCGGCATTGCTAGGAATTGGTGACTTTTAGTTACAATGACTGTAAGAGGCAGCATTGCCAGGAATTGGTGACTTTTAGTTACAATGACTGTCAGAGGCGGCATTGCCAGGAATCGGTGACTTTTAGTTACAATGACTGTCTGAGGCAGCATTTTGATACATGCATATGTAAAACTTTTTCTAATGACTAATGGTCATTTCTATTTTTTTGTCCTTATTTGGTAATTTTTGTTAAGCATACAAATAAATGCTCATTTACAACAACTGAAAGGTTCTTGTTATATTTGGCAAAAAAACAGAGCGGAGTAGACTCCTGTATTGAGATTTTGGTTTACAGTCAGAAAAACAAGAACGATTGTATAAGAATTGTTTTATGCTCCTGAGGAACCAAATTTAAACTCACTGATGTTCTTTACTCAGAAATATTCAAATATCATTTTGATAAAGAAAATTATCTAAACGTAAGTATTATTTATAGGAGGGAAAATGTGTGTGTGTGTAGGTTGGGGTGGGGGATAGGAAGTCTGAATCTTTTTTTTTACATGTAATACTAGTACTATCTTATCAATTAACGTAAAATCCTTCATCAGTTCAAAACCCGACTAGACCTTTGTATAATTATGAGTATGTAAGTACATCAATAATCGCAGCATTTGACTAGTACAAGTATAATTTGCACACGGTTACACACGGATATATTGTAAAAAATTGAAATGTTCTACATATAATAAAAAATGATTTATAAACCAGATAATATACAATGATTCATAATTCATGTGTTTCTATACTTTTAAATTTTATTCACATCTCTACTTAAATGAAAACTCTGTCATATCAGTTCTATGTACTACATGTACGTGTCTAGTATTTTACTGTGTACGGCTGAAAATTCAGATTTGCTAATTAAAGATAAAATTCACGGATATGTTTTACACATTAAATACTCAGTATTTCATTTCGAAAAAAAAATTCTCAGTCGTCATTAAGACGTGAACGCAACATGTCGGAAGACAGGTTAGGTCAGTTCCATGCATTCGGAGCCCATGATCGATTTTTTAAATGACCTTGATCACAGTTGAAAGAGCGAAGAGAAGATTCGAATGTATTTTTAAAGGGGTGTATCGGCGCATACTATAAAAAAACGATAAAACTACCTCTAAAGTTAACTACAAAAATTGAAAGACTGTACGTGCTATCATTTTCTTCTACCTACAACACACACTCCCCGGGAATATCGAAACCTGTGCTCGTCGGGGCGAGTGAATTTCAATTCTGATCCATTGATTTGATTATAATGAACAACAAATTAAAAGGTATCAAATGACATATCGCTTCAGAACTTTCTATCAAATACTTTGAATTCAAAGACAATAGCAGGTATATTTCTACTTTCAAAAATACATGTAAATATAAACATGTATGAATACTAGTAAGTGTGTATAGTTCTTTCTTTTATAGAAATATTTTAAAATCGATGATCCTATATAGATATAGTATATTGAACATTGTTGTATATACATTCACATTGTAATTAATTTGAACACATTTATTTACAAGAAAAAAACGCAAACAATGTATTATACATTACCATGCAATTTCTCTTAGTTCTTCCCAATTTTTATGCCCCCTTAAATGAAGTTTCGGGGGTATATATTTTTTGTCGTGTCCGTCTGTCTCTCTGTCTCTCTGTTTGTTTGTTTCTCTGCAAAAACTTTAGCCTTGTCCTTAATTTTTGATTAAGTGGAGCTATGACATTCATATTTCACATTTGTATTCCTTGTGACAAAACCTTTCTTTGGGAACCACCAAATTTGACCTTTTGACCTTGACTATGGAGTTTGACCCACTTTTACAAACAGATTTTGAAATTTTAATTTGGCCATATCTCTTGAACAACATATATCAGGACATTTATACATTACATAAATATTGTTGTGGAAGGACCTTTTATTGCATACTTTCAACCTTGATCTTTTGACCTTGACCGTGGAGGTCTTTTGTACTTATGAAAAAAAACTTTGGCTATAACTTTTAAACAAAAAGAGCTAGGGCTTTCATACTTCACATATTGAGAGTTCGTTTCATTTGATACCAAGAACCTTGACCTTTTGACCTTGACCTTGGAGTTTGATCTACTTTAAAAATAAAACCTTGACCATAATTTTTGAAGAGTTAGGACTGGGGCTTTCAGACTTCACATATTAAATACTTGTGACAAGACAACCAAATTTGACCTTTTGACCTTGACCTTGGAGTTTGACCCACTTATACAGAAAAATTAGAGCTTTTAATTTGGCCATATCTCTTGAACAGGACATTTATACTTTACATAAATATTGTGGTGGAAGGACCTTTAATTGGATTCCAACAACCTTGACCTTTAGACCTTGACCTTGGAGGTTTTTGTACTTATGAAAAAACTTTAACCTTGAGTATAACTTTTGAACAAAAAGAGCTAGGGCCTTCATACTTCAACGTGTGTAATTCTTGTGAGAGGACGTTTCATTTGATACCAAGAACATTGAGCCTTTGATCTTGACCTTTGAGTTTGATTTACTTTAAAAATAAAACATTGACCATAATTTTCGAAGGGTTAGGACTAGGGCTCTCATACTTCACATATTTAATCCTTGTGAAAAGACCTTTCATTTTATACCAATAATCTTGACCCTTTGACCTTGACCTTTGAGTTCGACCCTTTTTTACACAAACATTTTTTATTCGACCCTAATTTTTAAACGGTAGTAATAGGAATTGCACACTTTGAATATCAATTCTTTTTTGCAAGACCTTTCATTTGAAACCAACAATTTTGACCGCAGAGATTTCCGCACGTACGAAAAAACTTTAACCTTGGTCATAACTTTTGAACGGTAAAGGCTAGGGCTTTCATATTTCAAATGTGTAATCCTTGTGACACGCTCTTTCATTGGATATCAAGAACTTTTACCCTTTGACCTTTATTAGAGTTTGACTTTCGTTTTACAAACTTTAACCTTGGTCATTACTTTTGAATGGTGAAGGCCAGCGCTTTCATATTTCCCATATGTAATCTTTGAGACAAGGCCTTTCTTTAGAAACCAACAACTTATCCCTTTGACCTTGACCCCGGAGATTATCTTACCTTTAAAAATGTTAACCTTGGTCATAACCCTTGAAAAGGTTATGCTAGTATTTTATATTTCACATTTGTACTTTTTTGTGAAAAGGCCATACTTTAGGTACCAACATATTTCAACTGCATTTGAAAAAACTTTACCTCCGCTATGTTACCGTAAGGGGGCATCAGTGTTTCACAAACATATCTTGTTAACTCCGAAAATACCACAAGAATAATTAATTCAAATAATAAAATACAAACACAATTTGAAATCATGATTAATAAATAAAAAAATGTTTTATTTTATATAATGTTACAAGGATGATTTTCACATACATATAAGTATAATTACGATTCCTAAATGAATACACATTGAACAATGAAAAAGAAAAAAAAACACCAATAAAGAAATCATACATTTAAACATGTATTAGCATTTTATGTTATAAGTATTTATTTATTTAACAAAATATTGGTCTGCAAGAGAAATAAGATCGTGCTTGAATTATATTTTGAGCTGAATATTTAAAATGTTCAATAATGAGGAAGCATGCAGAACATGATTCCATTAAAGGGACTGGAGGGCTATGACCATTTATACACTTTATCGATCTCCTTTTGAATGAGAGCTTCATCGGAAGATATTTCAATGTAATTTTAATTTTTTAAAACTAAAATGAAATTTTTTTTGCCAAATGATAGTTGGCAGCCTAATATATCAAAACTTGTAAATAAAGTAATATCTGATTGTTAATTTGTTACATTGCCAACCCACCCCAACCCCCAGCCTCTTTAAATATGTTTCATGTATTGGATTTCAACGAGAAATTAAAAAAATAAGAAATGCTGATATTACTCGTATAGAAGGTATCCATTCACTGTAACTCCTGATTTTTTTTTAGAATAAACATAAAAAAAAAGTTTTTAAAATTCAATGTATATAGTATATGTACAGAC
>NW_026934610.1:0-5984 GCF_032062105.1 Saccostrea cuccullata | reverse complement strand
ATTTCAGTTACTCGGGGTTACATGAGTCTCTCTTCTCTCTCTCTCTCTCTCTCTCTCTCTCTCTGATATTGTTTTTACACACTTTGCAAAAAAGAATAACTTGTACTTACACTGAAAGGATTTAAAAAAAAATAAATAACACTTGAGAAAAGAATGTTTTCTCTTAATTAACGAGAATTATTGCATCAGTTTCGTGTTTCTGCTCTCAATTCTCTGATCAATCTAAAATAAAATGTGTATTTTACTCGGGAATATACATGTACATATGCTTAGATCCTACACTAAAACTTTGATTAAATGCAGCTCAGACTTTATACGACATAATATGTAACACGAATTCAGGTCGTTGCTATTTTAATTAGTCTTTCTTCGTTACATGAGCACATGAAATTAAATTATTCATTTAGAATTCCATTCAAAGTTTTAATATTATACAGTGAATCAATTATTTTACAAATAAAAAATTCTAGAAACATGGTTAATTCAAATGAAATAGGCCTTTAATTGTCACCAAATGTGTTCTAATAAGTAAAAGGTCTATGTTATAACATGTATACAATCGAGCAAAACCGGCGCTGTTTCTTGGTATCGGTCGCGGAAGACGAACTACTGCTGTATATGCAGCAATTTCAGAGGTAAAACTCTAGATTGACATGTCATCAGTCTCAAAAAAATTTCCAGAGATACAAAGATAATATGGCTGCAGCAGGCTAGATTAATTCGTAAAAATTTTGTAACTAAAAATTTGTTCCGCACATTTTGTAAATAATGATGATCCGTATGCAGAACATCCACTACCGAAAATAATCTTTTTTTTTTTTAATAGGCCTATTCGAATACGTATCAGCATTTTATCGAGTAATTTGTTTCTTTTCTTTTCTTTTTTTTTGTAAGGGGAGGGGGGTAAAACAGCATCTTTTTATAGTACGACACAGATTAATACAAATCCAGAAAGAGACTATGAGTGGGCAATTTAAAAAAAAATACAAACCAGTTAAGATTTCTTTTTATTCACAAACACAATAACATTTTTCCATATGACAGAGGCATTACACCATGAACATATTTACATCAAGAACGTCCGCGCAAGTGACTTTATTTATAGCGCATGCGTATTAAACACAGTATAAGAGTTCCCTTCAGGGGAAATAACTCACCTTTTGAAAATGGGGAATTACACAAACACCACAATGTCATGTACGTAACCTGTGATAAAATCATATCAAATACTAGTATATCATGAACTTTGACCTTGAAGTTTATCCGGCTTTTCCCAAATTTAAACATTGCTTAAAATTGACCATAACTTTTTACACATGTATATTAGCTGTGACAAGGCCTATCTAAAAAAAAGTATGGCTTAAATCATGGAGAGTGTGTTATGGCCTTGAATCAAGGTCATTTAGGATAAGATATTTTGACTGGATGCATTGTTTGAAAAAAAAAAAAACATGTGTGAATTTGTCAATACAGTAACACACAAATGGGGTATGCTCATCAGCATCTTTTTGTGTCATGGTGTCACTCAAGGCCATTTTGACAAATTCAAGGTCGCAAACATTCCTTTACTATCACTTTTTTAATAGTAAGACATAATAAGATGATATCTACCCTTAAAAGATTGCTTTATCATTAGAACGTGGCATGACCTTGACTCAAGGTCATTTCTCTCTGTCCGTAGCTCCGACGGAAGACCTACTCGTTGCTTTGCAACGAGCTCGGCTCTAGTTCTTATTATTCTTTTTTTTGTTTTCTTCCTAGACGCCAACTTTGAGGCCTCATATCTCACTCAATTATCAATGGATTTTGTTCAAATTTTCAAACATTATAGACGGTAATTAACTCTATCAGAATGCTGTCGATAATTTCAAAAATTCACTTCCGGTTTGAGTTATTTCCCTTTAAACGAAAAATTACAGGCTTTCATTTCCAGACAAAAGCTCAGAGACCACTAGAGCTGGAGCAGAAATTTTACTGGTTTTAGATAACAGAAGGATTGAAGTTGTGCACATAGGTTTTTGTTTTTCGATTTCTCTATTCAAAATTGCGCTAAACTGGGGTCAAAAAATAGAACGCCTAAAAGAGCGAAAATTTACACATGTTTTCTTTTTTATCTTGACAACTAAAATTATTTTGATAAGACATGTTGAACAAAAGTTGTGCATAATTGCCAGAGCTTTCATATAATTCTATTCAAAAAGGGCTGGCCCCTATGATTAGGGATTTAGGGAGCTTGAAAGTTTTTGCTTTATAACTCAAAAACGGTAAATATTTCGATCTGGATTATACGAACAAAATTGTTCTTTGACACCTTTTTAATCTGATGAAAATGTTTTGTGTTCGATTATACCCGGGGTATTGCGTAATACGTAGTTGAAAGCAGGCCAGGTAACGGGTAGCGTTTTTCATCCGGAAAGGAAATCAGACCTCTTCATGTGTATAATTTACACAAACTTCCTATCAGTAATAAATCCTATGGTATTTCATGTTAATTTTCTTCTAAATAGGGCTTTATACGTGTTCTACGGTTCACTATTAAATTATTTATAACGATTAGTCTTTCTTTTTTATTTATTATTAATTAGTTTTACAGTGAACACGTCTTCATAAACGGAATATATTAAATCTATATTTCTACATTGATTATTATAACAACTATAAGTTATTTTAACTTTATGCATCGAATAATTCACGATCATTAGTTGTATAAATTTGGCGATCTCCAAGATCGCCCAGATGTTTACACAAGTAACAGTTATGTAATCCAACTCGCAAATCCCACGCTGTCTATCTAGGTCACTAGTGTACCAGCCACCTGTCGTAAACAATGCAAGTGTCTGTGATCGTGTTTAAAATCCATTGTGTACAAAGACCTATCGATGTATAGAAAATCATGTTTTTAATTTATCGAATCAATAATAATATTTCACCGATCTCTCATTTAATCGTAGTTCGAAACACTGGTGCATAAATCATTTGAATTTTGATAGCTTTCTTTGGCCTGTTCACGCAAAATTATTACTCTATTCCGTGTAAATGTACTTTATTAAGATTGTAATTGAAAGGGGCTTTCGGCAAGTAATTAAAATTAGTGATGGAAGTCTTCAGAGAGGTAATGTACTATATGTACGTTTTATTTTTACCAACTCTTTTGTTTCTCCATTATTTTTATTAATATAAATAAACATTGAACGTTAAAAAATACTTTAAAATATACTACTATTCACGTATTTGTAATAAACAGTTTACATCCAGTAAGTTCAAAACAATTTTCACTAGAAGTTGAAAAACTCCTCATTTTTTTTATTCACCATGCACTTTAACCACATCATCATTATCCGGAAAATCAAGATATTTCTTTTCAAATCTTACACACTCTCAGGCTGTGGAGTATCTGATGTAAACTCTTATTTATGACCATAAATTATCGACGATCATGAGATATTAATGGCAATGAAATTGAAATATATTTCAACATTTAATATTAAGTTTAATCAAGTTTTTAAATATTTTACGCATGATTTTTACTTCTTATAATTTACGAATTATTTTATTGAAGTAATAAAAAACGTCTCATTTCCCGATGTGCACTCCAACACAATCACAAAAAGATTGGCCGCTACCGCAGCCGATAATAATTACATGTTTTATATGTATGAACTTTTTCATAGAAGAGCGACCAAACATATACATTCAGAACTTTCAGAGTGCGATTTTACAAAATTAGAAAATTCGTTATTGCCTATTTATCATAAAATATAAAATAAATTCTTTCCTTCATTATTGAATTCCTGTGTATTTAACTAGGTACTTAAATTATCGATTCGCTCTGATATTTGGTTGTATAATGATTACAATGTATATAAACGTCCATCTGGTCAGTCATTGTTGCTTGACGACGTCTTGCTTTCTCCTCTCACATTGATAGCGCATATGAACAGCGGTATGAACACAAGCTTGTAAACAAAATAAACGGCAATTCACAAAAACGGAAAACCAGAAGAAAAAACAGTGTCTGTATAGATGAAATACACAACTAATTAATTTGTTTTTGAACGACCCCATACGTTTCTTTCTTTCTCCCATGCATTTCGACTATACAGAACAAAGATCACTAGAACCTTTGGTTATATTAAAAGAAAGGTGTTGGACCTTCAAACGGCACTATATCCGAACAGCTATTATACAGCCTATCAAATATATCACGGCGTCAATAAAAGAATTATTTAAATATTTCAAAAAATACTAATTTCATTCTAAGAAAAGCCACGCAGCTGTATACAGACATTCCAAAGTAATGTTTCATGGGCCGACAGGTTGTTAAATTCCTCTCATCACTATAATTACCCCATCCCTTAAAATGAATATAATGTCTTCCTTCTAAGCAGAGAATGTCAGTCGGTTGATTTGTTTTTGTACATGCATGTATACATTAGTTTAAGGGTTGAATTCCGAGACTGAAAGTTACGACCTATTTTTATGTAAACCAATAATCATACATGACATTTTATGCCCTGTCATGAATATGGCCAAGGCATTTGGTGTTTGTCGGAGTCTTCCATCCTTCCTACTTTTTGTCCTTCCGTCTCTCCTTCTGTCACACTTTGCCTTTAGCTCAGTTCAAAGCTCAGTTTCAAATAAACTATCCAAGATATTTTTATCAATCTTTATACACTGAAAGAAATTAAATAGAGTTGTGCAATTGCATTAACATTTTTTAAAACTTGACTTTATATACATGTACATGTATATACCTCACTTTTCTTAAATTAGTGTTTAGCTCAATTTTAAACATACCATTTAAAATGGTGTTATCAAACTTCACATGTTGATGCATATTGATGAGAGCTATTTAATGGCATCACCATTTTTGAACTTGGCCTTTCTTCCGACCTTGACCTAACTCTTTTTATCTCAATTTTAACTCTAACGAGAGTTAGTTATTGCTTAGCACAAGGTCATTTGAAAAGATCAAGGTCAAACATAAATGTTTTCCTTTACAGTCTTTTTCCTAGCAAAACATTGTAAGTTGCTTCTCTTACAAGGTTTTTTTTTATTTTTATTGGCTCTTTCTTCATATACAAACTTATAAAATAGAAAAGCATGCAACAAATTCAACTATAGACAATAACATCTATCTACATCTTTTAGGACAATGTTTCTGATTTATAAATCATTAAAAACTATTGTGGAGCTTACTATCTACAATAATATTTGATAAGAGTCTCAAATGGCCCCTAAAAATGAATATCTCAATTCTACTATATGTATAGCTTTAATCTGTTCAGCTATACATGCGACCTTTATTAGTCATTGTCAATTTGATCAAAATGCCGTTAATTTAGAAATATGACGTCATAAAGTTCACGTTTTCCCGCTATTTAAGCATATTTTTGTATAGATCTGCTTATTTTCAAGCAGTTATCCTTCCAGAAAATATCAAGCGCAAACTAGAACATTCTTTAAATTTTTACCAAAGATGTATCTTTCCAATACTAATCAATGACAGAAAAATTATTCATGTTCTAAATTGCGCTCTATGTTTCCCATGAGAAAAAAGGCATATTTTTGGCTTTTTTGGTTAGATAACAAAAATAGCATTATTTATCAGGTCATTTACAGCCAGTGAGTGCCTATAAATGTGAAAAATATATTGGACATATTTCTAAAATAATCTCTTCCACAAAATAAATATCAATTAAACATATCTGAATATCATTCTAAAATGTTGAATTATAGGGGGCCAAAATCGGCTCTTGCCACATTTACTCCTTTATACAAATTTTCTGTTCATTGTTTTAACAAAGAAATCTATTATAGGGGAAATTACATTTTGATTTTAACACTTAATTTAATAGCATAGTATATCAAAAATATGATAAAATCTAAGATAATTATTATAATATATCTAATATTGGTTGCCAGATTTCATTAAAATTATCTAAATCACTATTTGAGCAATACACTTTTTTTTAAGCAGTAAT
>NW_026934609.1:0-6099 GCF_032062105.1 Saccostrea cuccullata | reverse complement strand
ACCTATGGGGTTCGGTTATGTATCATTTAGGCTTTCAACTCCGAAGCGAACTTATCTCCTTGTGCAAGAGACACAATGTGCGTTTTGAGTGAACAATCATATCTGCATGTGTTTTTTGCACTCATGTGTCAAACTTTTCGCCTTCCACATGGCCAGTAACTTCTTTCCCGTGATGAATGGACCAAGCTTAAGAATCCGTATTCTTAAAAGGAGAACAGGGATTAAAACGCAGAATATGCCTTTCAGCTGAAACTTACTTTGATGCCAAACTTTAAAACAAAGTTAGGCACATCTGAAATTGGCTACAGACTATTACACTAAACCGGACGTTTATACATTTTTAAAATCCATGTGAATGTTGTTTGGCCCCTAAGAATTCATTAGCTAAGAATCTAAATAAGAATACTTTCTTCATGCGACAAACCTTCGCTTCGGAGTTGAAATCCTTTACATAAAAAGGATTTGAAAATAGAAAATTAGATATGTCAATCTGAAGAACTGTGTAATTTTATTTTGTAAAGTTTTTACCTTGTAACAACAACAGCAACAAAGTTAACATAAATTTTGTTGTTATTTATTACTGCACAAACACAGGAAATATATCATACTTAGATGACACTAATGAGGTGGCGTAGTTTTGAATTCCGTTATAAATGGAAGAACCTGAATGATGCTAAAATCATTAGTTTAAGTACACTTCATACCTTTTAAGAAAATAAAAACTTCTTCACCATTATAAAAACCAGCAATTGTACAATATCAGATACGAGATATATATGTTATAAGAAGTTCTTTGGGACATATACATGTACTACAGATTTCAGGCCATGCCTACTAAGACCTAAGATAATGTGTAAAGGGTAACCGAGAATACTTTGAAGCATTGAAAACAATAATATTATGTACATGTATAAAGTTCTTTTCTTACTTTGATATGACTGTTTGCATTATTTATTGAACAACTCCCTAATATAGCTGTTAGACAGATAGGATAAATCAATACTACTTACTTTTGTACAAAAGGTAAAAACTACACCAAAAGTTTCAATTCTGTATATTGAAAAAAAATACGTTATTCCATCATATTTTGCCATTACCTCCGACTGAAGAAACGAGAAAAAATTCTTATCATTGGATAGTGCGTTCATTTCTTAAAGGCATATATTCTAGTTCAGAAATGATGCTTACCAGTAACTCAATACCATAAAGTGGTCACTGAAAAGGCACAATTTATATAAGAATCAAGATTTTAGCATACTATATATGGATGCTGGTGTTCCTCATTGACAATATCTATGTAGTCTTTGGAGACAAATTTTCCAACGATCTTTTGAATTTCCGATTGACACTTATTGTGTTCCTTTATTATATGACCTGTATATATATATATATATATTTATGAAAAAGATTTCTGAAATTACACGAAAGAAGAAAAGTTGTTGTGGCCCTTAATTCTACATTCATTAAACCCCACTTGAAAAGCAGGGGGTATATAAAGATATGGATGTCCGTCCGTCTGTCTGTCCGTTAAGCTTTAAGGTATCCATCTCTTATCAACAACCCTTCTCATATCAATGAATGAAATTTAATGTAATTTTCACAGAATCTTTGTTACAAAATGCCATTGTGCACTTCCTGTTTTACTTTTTGATCCGACACATATTTTGGGTTTCCCATGGCAGAACCTGGGCACAGTCATTCTATCTGTAATATTGAAGGGTACTCATCTCTTATCCACAGTAATTCCTTTACAGATTCTTTATTACATAATTCCATTGTGCATCTCCTATTTTACTTTTTGATCTGACACTTATTTCGGGTCTCCAAGAGCAAAACATGGACTTTGCCATTATAGTCATATGGGAGGCGGGGTGTCATGTTTGGGATCTCAGTCTTCACAGTACTTCTAGTTTATATTGACGACGTTTAATCAAAGAGCGATAGTTACTTCAGTTCATATGTGGACTGGATATGCCCCAGTGTTATCGAAAATTAACACATGTCTGTCACATGATATTTTATAGTTTAGTGTTTCATTGAAAATAGACTAAAAGGGCTATCTAACAACTAAAGTGCATGTCAAACGAGATGAGTACAGTTCTCCATCATTAAATCTCCTTACATTATGTAGTAATATTCAACTACCACTTACTGGTATTTATGCCTGCTGTTCAATCCATTTCTGTGAATAAAATATATATTAAACTAACTACCACTTACTTATGGTGTTTATGTTTGCAAACTTATTCAATACTTGAGAGCATGTTCTGAGTACGATCAATTTTTAAACCGAGACAGGCTGCTTAAAGTAAGTTGATTTCACACATTTCAACTATCTCATAACAAGTGAGCATTTCATAAATTCTACGGTCGTTAAAATGACCTTGTAATAAAACAATCACGGGTCGTATTTTAACAGACATATTACTTACTAGTTGTTCGGCCTTTGTTTTAAGCTAAATTTGGCTACGGACCACTACAGCTACTCCTGATTAAATACAAGAGTCGTAACGGGTCGAGAGTCGACAGGGGATGCTTCTATCCTCATAGGTACCTGATCCCACCACTGGAATTTCCAGGAATTTTTGTTTTATACCCTGTCTTTTCTATCGATCAATGTTGTTATCTTACCCTTTTCATTGACAACAGAGAAGTTTGTTTGCACTCATACTAATGCACAAATATTTACTTTGTTTGATTGCTTTAGCCTTTTTATGAAATTTAATTTTATTTAAAAAATAAACTATTAATTAAATATACAATTAAAACACTTTAGATTTTTACTTACGCCCCTTTTGTACTTAATTACCACAAGTAATTTATGCACTGGATATGTTCATTTATACTGTTAACAAGGATTTTCTGTCAGTTGAACAAGTTGCGAACGCCATGAACCATATTTCTTTAAAATGTATCTTCTATTCTAATGGGCTCGGTTCTGACTTCTGGGGGATGCATGATATATTGCTGTAGTATGTGAAATGAATGATGAATATTTTGGAAATCTTTCATGTCGCAAAAACTACCAAGTACTACCATTCGATCAAGTGAAAAATATTAAGGTAAAGTGTATAAGAAGTTGAGAGATTCTGTCAAACTTGGATAAAGATAACTTGTTAATGAAGGTCAACTCGTACTTTGGCTAGTATATTGTGTATCTTAGAAAAAGAGTAATGTCTGATTGTCTGGTCTGGTGTATCTGGTGTCTGACTGACCTCTTGTTAAGATCGTTAAGTTCAAACAAATGTAAAGAGCTGAAGGATGAACTTCATGTGTTTAATGGATTTGATTTTCGAAATTATCTTTTCATTTAATTATATTTTCTTTCTTATTCTTTAAACAATTTTAAGCTGAAGAAGCATGCATTTACTGCATGACAAAAATGTAGAATTGTATTACTTTAAATAAAAAACGGTGAAATTTTAGACCAGAAATTGAGGCTTCCAAAAAAATTAAATGAATATTATTTTTCCTTTTTTATGCCTGAATCTCGAGTCTAAAATTTGTTTTTTAAAGTAATTCAGATCTACGTTTTTGTCACAAAGTAAATTCTATAGGAATCTAATTGGATGTTTATTTAATAAAAATGTTGGCACTTATAAAAATTCAAATATAGATAAGTACATGTAATGTGAATTAGGTCTAACGGCGTAAGTCGTTATGGAAGCTCTTGGTAGAGTTGTCATGTTGTAAATTTTGAATTTACTGGATGGCAGTAAATACAAAATTTACAACATGACATTGTCATGTTGTAAATTTTGTATTTACTGCCACCCGGTAAATTCAAAATTTACAACATGACAGAGTAAAGGGCTACATTTATTGTTGGGAACTGTATCATTCCCGATTAGGTAAAATATTTTTGCTGAATAAACTGTTCAGAATAGATTATTCAGAATAACTTTTAATATTATGAAAAATATCGAATTCGTCTTAATCTTCACTAAAACTTTGGTGGCCTAATGAAAAACACTGCCTTTTTTTGTTGAGTAGAAGATTGCTTATTAAGATCTTTGAATATTCAAAGGAGAGGTTAATTTGGACTCTGTTTGCGGTGAATTTTATTAAATATGACACTAAAAACACTGTAAGATATATATTATAAAACAATATTAATTTCTGTGGTGGAATACTAAGAAAACATTGTATGTCTAAAGTGGTCCATTTTTCGTAAGTTTCAAACAAGGTCAAAAGATTTAGTTAATTATACCATGAGTAATGATATGTCACACAACTATTGTTACAAATTATATATTTTTTGCATGTATAAACTTCCATTTATTAACTTAAAATTTCCCATCAAAAGAACGGTCTTTATGTTAACAGAATTTCATTTATTTTCTATCGTATGTATACTTCTTTGCAAATTTTAGTGTGCTGTACAGAGCAATCATTTTTTTAAAAAGAAGTACTAGTTATAAAAAATATCTACTAGTAATTTTTGAATTTTTGAACCCAAACTGATTTTTTCATAATTGCAATTTATGCATATGAAATAAAAGAATGTAAAATTTGTTGCAGTTTAAGTTACAAAGACATGACTCGATGATAAATGATAGTATATATCAGATCTAAGTCTATATCAGAATTAACCTCAGATCTCGCAGAAAAGAAAATATGTGTAGTTTGGCTACAGTTTTTTCCTCTGGTAGAGATAGAAAATAATTTTAAGAACTTGCATGTATGAAAAAACTGTATAAAAATATTTTTTGTTACTTTTTGTCTTTCATATATATTTTATTTTCAGTTTCTTTTTTTGCGTTTGTTTTTTTTTCCACTATGAAAACATTTTCATTCCTTACGATTTATCATCATCTTTTTAACTACATTGTACATATACAGTGTAATCAGAGACGCAAAAGCGTGGTACATGTATTGGCGCAAGGAGCACTTGCTCATTATAGACATTATCATTAAAATGTTATTTAAAAGTCAAAATATAAATACAAACTTGCCATTAAAAATGGTATTTGCTACTGACTTGTAAAAGTAAGCCATAAGCTGATTAAAGAGAATAATAAAAATGTTAATTACACGGGGAAATTCATCAAAAATATTTTATCACATGTTTTTACTTGTGCATTTTTTCATAACAACAATGTTACATTTTGAGATAGGAATAATTTTGAAGGACTCTAATTTTTATCACTAATTAATACATGATCCTTTTATAACCTATAAGGATTAAATTATGTACAAAGAGAAGAAGGTATGCATGGACGGCATTAATTGTCAAATCATTCACTCTTTAGTATTATTTAATGAGTTTATTTTTTAAGGTCCTCCCGTAGTCCCGTAGAATTTTGCCAAAGAATGCTTCATTGCATGGATATAGTAAATAATAAATCACAGGAAAGTATCATTATATTCAAAAGAACCTATTAGAGGTATATAAGTGGACGAACTAACATACGAATGATAATTACGAAGAAGCACAAATTTTCGTGGGCATAAAATTTCGTTGATTTGTCATCAAAAATAGTTTCGTGGACATTTAATTTCGTTGTTTTGAAAGTAACCCTATTCAATATATAGTCATATAAAATTTCGTGTGGGATTTAATTTCGTTGAATATTGTGAACAACGAAATAAACGAAATTTAATCCCCCACGAAAATTTGTGCTTTTACAGTATTCACAAATACACCTTGTATGTATAATATAAAATGTGATAATATACAGTGATGTTTTTGAAGGGGGCATCCATAGAAAAAAATCAACTTACCTATTAAATAAAAATTTAACAAGCCAAAAAGAAATATTGTCCAAACTCGAAAATCCTATTTGTTTGGGGAGAAGGGGTTATTATTATACTTTTTAGCTAAAACATTTTACTAAATCATAATACATGAACCTTATTCGACTGTACTACGACAACAAAGGGAGCAGGCTTTTAATTTCTACGGTAAACAATTATGTCTGTGAAAAAAGAATGGCGGGACATGTTTATTGGAAGACTTAGTCTCCGAAGACTACATCAATGTCGTCGATCAATGAGGAGCTGCAGCATCCTTTAACTATCACTTCAGAGTAAGTGTGGAGAGTCATGGTGATTTGTTGATGTTCTATCACGAGATACGAACTGCATCGAGTTCCATTT